>NC_081180.1:8906361-8962802 GCF_029867415.1 Vicia villosa | reverse complement strand
GACCTCATGCTCGTGACGCTGGACCTTTGAACCTGTGTGTACCATATTTGTGTTGCCATGTCTGTATTACCATGTATGTGTTACCATGTTTGAACTACCATGTTTGCCTTACCATGTTTGAATATATGGCATCCATGCATCCACGCATTCATACATCCATAAAAAAATAAAAAAAATAAAAAAATCTTTTTCCATAAAAACAACGATTTTTTTCAAACAATTGGAGAATTTTCTTTGCAAACATTATAGGATTAGGTTATGGAGTGGGTAAAAAGGCATACCAAGAGGTACGGTTTCAAAGAGCCTAATGTGGAAAGACTGAAAGAGTTAGCGTCTTTTGTACAAGATCCTTCTGATTTTAGGAAAAGCCATGGAAAGCTTTTGCCTATCTTGAACACTCATGTTGATGAAGGACTTCTCAAAACTCTGGTTCAGTTTTATGATCCCGTCTACCGGTGTTTCACCTTTCCAGACTATCAGTTGGTACCAACCTTGGAAGAATATGCCAATCTTTTGGGTATTCCTGTGTCTGACAAAATACCTTTCAATGGTTTGGAAGCCATTCCTAAGTCACCAGTCATTGCAAAAGGTACCCACCTGAAGAAATCTGAAATAGAGAGTAATTGGACTACCAAATGAAACCTTCCAGGTTTGCCTTCACAGTTTCTAATAAAGAAAGCCTTTGACTTCATCGAAACTGGTAGCATGATAGCTTTTGAAGCTGTACTAGCCTTGCTCATCTATGGGTTGGTTCTGTTTCCCAATATCAACGACTTTGTTGATATCAATGCCATAAAGGTCTTTTTGAATGGAAATCCCGTTCCGACTCTGCTTGGTGACATGTATTTCTCTGTCCATCATAGGAATCACCAAGGTGGTGGAATTATTGTATGTTGTGCACCTCTGTTGTTTAAATGGATTGTTTCACACTTACCTAAGTCTCCCATTTTCACGGAAAACCGGGAAGGTTTACGTTGGTCTCAAAGACTTATGTCTCTTACTAATAATGATATTCAGTGGTATACCTTGGCTCGCTGCGGTACAGAAACCATTGAAAGTTGTGGAGAATTCGCTAACGTACCCCTCATTGGTACACAAGGAGGAATTAACTACAATCCGGTCCTAGCCCGACGACAACTCGGGTATGCAAATTCAACTAAACCCATTGGCCCTACAGTGGAAAGTTACTTTTATCAGGAAGGAAATGATCCTCAAGGGTTGAAAACAAAAATGGTGAAAGCCTGGTACGACATCCGATGGAAAGAAAAAGGTGAGATAAAGAACTGTATCGCTACGAACGCCTACATCTGTTGGGTAAAGAAAAGAGCAAGGGAGTTTCAAATGCCTTATGATTATGAAAAACCCATGTTCCCTGTGGTGCCTCAACGACCCAACATTCCCGCTATGGAGGAATACCAAGACACTTTGACCAAGATGAGGATAGAAAAAGACGCTTGGAAAGAAAAGTTTCGAAGAACTGATGTGGAAAATAGAAAGTTGAAGAAACAAGTGAAAGAACATGAAGAAACTCTCTATTATCAGGATGGATGGCTCATGAACAAAGATGAGAAGATCCGTCGGAAAGATGCCGCAATCAGAAGATACATCAAAGAAAGCAAGAAAAAGCTTGAAGGCTCAACAAGCAACGCTCCGATACCTGACAATTGGAAGAATGTGGTTGACAAGCTGAGAGCTGAAAAGGCCGAGTTGAAAGCTCGCTATGGGAAAGAAATCATGAAGCTCAAGCTGCACAATGCATTTGGTTCTTCGTCCGATGAAGATGTTTAGGATTTATTTAAATTTTTTCTGTAAGGAGCTACGCTCCAATGTTGTAACATTTCCCATTATTTCAATAAAAGAATAGTTTGTGTTCAAATGTTTGCAAGGAAATAATCTTTAAAATGTTTGGAAAAATCATAAAATTTCTTTTTGCATACATCATTCTGCATATCGAGTCTGTTGTCTAGAGTCTTATCTTTTGGATCTTTCTCCAATAGATCGTCAAGCTGTCGCGTCTCAAAGTTTCTCGACCGCGCTCGCAATCGGATCACAGATACAATACTCGTTCAAATAGAAGAAGAGTAATGGAACACTCTGAACAAGAGAATATTGAGCTTCGTGGTACAGTGACCACCCTTCAGGAAAAGTTGGAAAGTCTCACTACTCTGGTTGACTCCTTAATGGCCGCACAGAATCAGCCGCCGCCACCCAACAGTCAAGCAACAGTAACATCTGAAGTCACTACTCCAGTTTCTACAGTTGCGTTCGGTATTCCATCTTTCTCCATGCCAGAAGGTTGGGCCACGCCTTTCAGCTTTGGTACAGGTTTCCGCCATAATTTCTCTGGGGTTCAAACAGCTACGACTGAAGCGCCTGCTGCACAAAGTTCGCAGTTTATTCCAAATCAGGGGGTAACTTTTTCCCAAGTCACTATGGCACTTTCTCAACCCACTATGACAGTTCCGACTCCTATGGTTCACACTATTCCTTACGGAGACAATGAGATTTATCATGATCATGGTGATAGCACAAATCAGCGTAATCTTGTAGGAGATCTCCAAGAACAATTCAACAAGATTCAGCTGGAAGTCAAAGCTATTCGGGGAAAAGATTTGTTTGGAAAGAATGCCCAGGAGCTATGTTTGGTTCCCAGTGTACAAATACCAGCTAAGTTCAAGGTCCCAGACTTTGAGAAATACAAAGGAAGTTCTTGTCCACAAAGTCATCTTGTGATGTATGCCAGAAAGATGTCTACTTATGCAGATAATCATCAGTTGCTTATCCATTACTTTCAAGACAGTTTGACTGGCGCCGCACTGAAGTGGTACACAGGTTTGGATAGCACCAATATTCGAACTTTCAATGACTTAGGCGAGGCCTTTGTCCGACAATACAAGTACAACTCGGATATGGCTCCGGACAGAGATCAGCTTCGATCCATGGCTCAGAAAGACCATGAAGCTTTCAAAGAATATGCCCAACGATGGAGAGAAACTGCTGCTCAGATTAATCCACCGTTAAAAGAGAAAGAGATGACAAAGATCTTCTTGAATACTCTCAGTCCGTTTTACTATGAACGCATGATTGCTAGTGCTCCAAGTGATTTCACTGAAATGGTAAACATGGGGATGCGTCTAGAAGAAGGAGTCCGAACCGGACGTCTGACTAAAGAAGGTGGATCTTCAAGCGGAACCAAAAAGTTTGGAAGTGGTTTCCCAAAGAAGAAAGAACAAAGTGTTGACATGGTATCCCAAGGAAAGCCAAGAGGAAATGTCAATCGTCAACGACAGGTAGCTTCTATCGCACCAGCCGTTAATACAACACCGAATCCGGGATTTACTCCGCAGTTTCAACAACAACAGCCTCGACAACAGGCTCAGCAGTTTAACAATAATCAGAATCGTGTACAAAGAGCTCCACAGTTTGATCCGATTCCAATGACCTACACAGAATTGTACCCTGCTTTGATTGAAAGAGGTCTCGTTCAAACGAAAGCACCACCACCAGTACCTGAGAAACTACCATGGTGGTACAAAGCTGAGGTCTCATGCCCTTATCATCAAGGAGCACCTGGCCATGATCTCGAGCATTGCATAGCTTTGAAACATGAAGTTCAGAGGTTGGTAAGATCTAATCTCCTCTCTTTCAGAAATTTGAATCCTAATGTGCAAGCAAATCCGCTACCCAATCATGGAGGGCATGTTGTAAACATGGTGTATGGATGTCCTGGTCCATATCGAGTCTATAATATCAATTACTCAAGAGCCGATTTGGTACAAATGCACGCCACTCTCTGTCGAGGGCAGAATTTTTGCCAGCATCACTATGGTTCCTGTAGCATATGTTGTGTAGATTCTCATGGATGTTCGATTGTGAGAAGAGATCTTCAAGTTCTGTTGGATAATGGTACTATTCAGATCTACAGAAATAGGGATGAAAATGAAGTTAACATGATAGGATGCTATCCGCATGAGCTTTTAGTCTCAGATATCAACTCGGAAATGCCTACAGTTAACATCATCGTTCCTCATTTCAACATGCCTGAGCGCATAGAAGTTACTTATAACAAGCCGAAGGTTCCTGTTGCTCCTTTGATCATTTGTCTACCTGGACCTGTTCCTTATGACTCTGACAAGGCAGTTCCATACGACTACAATGCAACAATGATAAAGAATGGACAAGAAGTTCCTTTACCTACTCTTTCATCTGTCGTGAATATCGCCGATGTAAGCCGAGTAACAAGAAGTGGACGTGTGTATACTCCACTACCTCCGAAGCAGCCTGTTGCTCCTGCTACCGGGCAAAATTCTATCAGTACACCAGTAGGGAATCCTGTGGAAACTCCTGTCAGTAATACAAACACTGATGTTGGCCAATCCAGTGGAACCAATGTGAATCCTGATTTTGATGAAATTTTGAAGCTTATCAAAAGAAGTGAATACAAGATTGTGGATCAGCTTATGCAGACTCCTTCAAAAATTACAATACTTTCATTGCTGTTAAACTCTGAAGCACATAGGGAAGCCCTGATGAGAGTTTTGGATCAAGCTTTTGTAGATCATGATGTGACTGTTGACCACTTTGATGGGATAATAGCCAACATAACAGCTTGCAACAATTTAAGCTTCTGTGATGAAGAACTCCCCGAGGAGGGTAGAAATCACAATCTTGCTTTGCACATTTCTATGAACTGTCAGTCAGACTCTTTGTCCAATGTGTTGGTAGACACCGGATCTTCCTTGAGTGTGATGCCAAAGACGACTCTTGCTCGTTTGTCTTACCAAGGAATGCCTATGAAGTTCAGTGGTGTAGTTGTCAAAGCATTTGATGGATCGCGAAAATCTGTTATCGGCGAAGTCAACCTTCCCATGACAATTGGTCCACGTACATTCCAAATCACTTTCCAGGTCATGGACATTCAAGCTGCTTATAGCTGTCTGTTAGGACGACCATGGATCCATGAAGCAGGGGCAGTAACTTCTACGCTCCATCAAAAGTTAAAATTTGTAACAAATGGAAAATTGGTAACGATAAGTGGAGAACAAGCCTTGATGGTGAGCCATTTATCCAATTTCTCTTTTATCAGTGCTGATGATGTGGAAGGAACTCAGTTCCAAGGTCTCTCTTTAGAAAACGAATCTTCCAAAAAGAAAGCATCGATCTCTTCTGACAAAGAGGCGGTAAAAGTAGTGAAAGATGGAACTACCACTGGCTGGGGGCAAGTTGTGATCCCGACCAAGAATGAAACTAGAGCAGGTCTCGGATGTTCACCAACATTCTCAAACTGCACCAAGAAGGATGAAACCCTTCGTCCGATCAAAGAAACATTCATTAGTGGAGGATTCCTTAATCCAATCCCTCAAGAGGTTAATGTCCTTATCAAAGAATGCATCGAAGAAGGTTTACCCGATCCTGAAGAAGAATGGAAATGTTATCTCAATGACTCGGGATACATATCTCCGGAAGAACCATATCCTCCTTCAGAAGAATCTAAAGGCAATGAAACTGAACCTGTTCTGCAGAGATCTGGGACACCTTGGGACAACCAAGTGGAAAATATGATTATATGGTGAAATACACTGCACCTGAAAGTTACAAGATTGCGATTGAGGATATTAAACCGACCGGATGGGGAGATTCCTTTGAATATAATAGTCAACCAGAAGAGGTTTATCAGCCCTGTCAATTTTCTCAGCAACCTGAAATTACTGAAGATTTCGGATTCAACGCATCTGCCAAGATTGATAATCCTGAAGATGGTTATTATCACATAAATGCCATTTTTGAAGATGAAGGGGAAGATGATCCCGTAGTTGAATCAGAAAGTGTCGCTGACAATGAGTCTCTTCATCCTGAAGACTGGGAAATACATCCTGAAAATTCTGAAGATTGTGACTCGTCTTATGCTCTTCAAGAAGTAGAAGAAGACCGTTTCAACTCTACAAAGAACAAGGTTGACAAACCAGGACCTTCAAATCCTGCTCGACCAGCGGTCAATGTCAATACTGAAGATAATTCTGGGGAGAATTTTCCTGAATACATAATACACAGAGGAGTTCGTTGCTACTGGAAAGCTGTCGACGTTCCGAATGTTGTTCGCCGCTCAAAGTAATCACCTCGCTGTTATATTGACCTCCTGCCTTGCCCAAAGCAGAGAGATGTTTTATAGGGCTTTGCTTTTAAATGTTCCGCCCAAATAACTTTGTGTATAGGGCTTTGTTTTAAAAGTTTCCCTCTTTGTCCTGCCCAAGACAAATGAGTTTGTGTTTAGGGCTTTGTTTCAAAAATGAATCATAAATAAAGTGTCATTTTGAATTCCCTACATTATATGTTTTATTTTTGCTTTTTTCTGGAAATGGTAATCCTAAAAAACCAAAATAAAGAAAAAAAACTTTTCAAAAAAAATCTGCATACACTCTTGCATTCATAAATTTTCTGAAATAAATATAAATCACATGTGCAGATTAACTATTGATAAACCCATTGAATGCAATAACCCTATGCCCTCTCCCAACTTTGAGTTTCCTGTGTTCGAAGCCGAAGAAGAGGAAGAAGAGGAGATCCCGGACGAGATCTCTCGATTACTTAAGCACGAGGAAAGAGCCATTCTGCCTCACAAAGAGCCTTTAGAAAAGATCAACTTGGGTTCTGAAGAAGACAAAAAAGAAGTGACCATTGGATCGCTGCTTGATGCTGATGTCAAGAGTAAGTTGACAAACCTTCTCAAAGAATATGTTGACGTGTTTGCCTGGTCCTACCAAGACATGCCTGGGTTGGATACCAATATTGTTCAACATTACTTGCCATTGAAGCCAGAATGTCCGCCGGTTAAGCAGAAATTGCGAAGGACTCAACCTGATATGGCTAATAAGATCAAAGTGGAAGTTCAAAAGCAACTCGACGCAGGTTTTCTTGTCACCTCCGAGTATCCTCAATGGTTGGCCAACATAGTGCCAGTTCCAAAGAAAGATGGCAAAGTCAGAATGTGTGTTGACTACCGTGACTTGAACAAGGCCAGTCCAAAAGATGACTTTCCATTACCGCATATCGACATGCTGGTTGATAACACCGCTAAGTTCAACGTCTTTTCCTTCATGGACGGGTTCTCCGGTTATAATCAGATCAAGATGGCTCCCGAAGACATGGAGAAGACATCTTTCATCACCCCATGGGGTACCTTTTGCTACAAAGTGATGCCGTTTGGATTGAAGAATGCAGGCGCAACTTACCAAAGGGCAATGACTACTCTCTTTCATGACATGATGCATAAAGAAATTGAAGTTTATGTGGACGACATGATAGCCAAGTCCAGCACAGAAGAAGAACATATTGAATACCTTTTGAAGTTGTTTCAACGACTAAGGAAATATCAGCTTCGCTTGAATCCTAACAAATGTACTTTCGGGGTTAGATCTGGAAAACTCTTAGGTTTCATTGTCAGCCAAAGAGGTATTGAAGTAGATCCCGACAAAGTCTGAGCTATTCAAGAGATGCCTGCACCAAAAACTGAAAAGCAAGTAAGAGGATTTCTCGGACGATTAAACTATATCTCCAGATTTATCTCTCAAATGACTGCTACATGTGGGCCGATTTTCAAGCTTCTCCGCAAAGATCAAGGGGTTGTATGGACTGAAGATTGCCAGAAAGCGTTCGACAGTATCAAAGAGTACCTGTTAGAACCACCAATATTGATTCCTCCGGTTGAAGGAAGACCACTAATCATGTACCTTACCGTGTTGGAAGAATCCATGGGCTGTATGCTTGGACAACAAGATGAAACCGGTAAGAAGGAGCATGCCATATATTACCTGAGTAAGAAATTCACAGATTGTGAGTCTCGTTACTCCATGCTCGAAAAAACATGTTGTGCTTTGGCTTGGGCTTCAAAACGTCTCCGCCAATACATGATCAACAATACTACTTGGTTAATCTCCAAAATGGATCCGATCAAGTATGTCTTTGAAAAGCCTGCCTTAACAGGAAGGATTGCCCGATGGCAAATGCTGTTATCTGAGTATGACATTGAGTACCGTGCTCAAAAAGCGGTCAAAGGAAGCATTCTCGCCGATCACTTGGCGCATCAACCAATTAATGAATATCAATCTCTCAAGCTTGACTTTCCTGATGAAGATGTCTTGTACTTGAAGATGAAAGATTGTGATGAGCCGTTACCTGAAGAAGGTCCTGAACCCGGATCAAGATGGGGCCTAATTTTTGATGGAGCAGTAAACGCTTTTGGCAATGGAATTGGAGCAATCATCATCACTCCCAAGGGTACTCATATCCCATTCTCCGCCAGATTGCTGTTTGAGTGTACCAACAACATCGCAGAATATGAAGCTTGTATCATGGGTCTCGAAGAAGCCATTGACTTAAGGATCAAGATCCTCGACATATATGGAGATTCAGCCCTCGTGATCAACCAAATCAAAGACAAGTGGGAAACTTACCACCCTGGCTTGATTCCTTACAGAGATTATGCAAGACGTCTGTTGACTTTCTTCAACAAGGTTGAATTGCATCATATACCTCGAGATCAGAATCGAATGGCAGACGCCTTAGCTACTCTATCTTCCATGTTCAAAGTCAATCATTGGAACGATATGCCTACAGTCAGAATTACGCGCCTTGAAAGGCCCGCCTATGTGTTTGCAACTGAAGTGGTCATCGATGATAAACCGTGGTTCTACGACATCAAACGCTTCCTTCAAACTCAAGAGTACCCACTTGGGGCATCAAACAAAGATAAGAAAACTCTAAGGAGGCTTTCTGGCAGTTTCTTCCTGAACGGAGATGTGCTATACAAAAGAAACTTCGACATGGTTTTGCTCAGATGCGTGGATAGACACGAAGCAGACATGTTAATGCATGAAGTGCATGAAGGGTCCTTTGGAACTCATTCAAATGGGCATGCAATGTCCAAAAAGATCTTAAGAGCAAGATACTATTGGTTGACAATGGAATCTGACTGTTACAAACACGTGAAGAGATGTCACAGGTGCCAGATCTACGCAGATAAGATACATGTGCCACCGACTCTACTCAATGTTCTCTCATCTCCGTGGCCTTTCTCCATGTGGGGTATCGATATGATTGGAATGATCGAACCGAAAGCTTCAAACGGTCATCGTTTCATCTTGGTAGCAATTGATTACTTCACCAAATGGGTCGAAGCAGCATCTTATGCCAATGTTACAAGACAAGTGGTTGTGAGGTTTATCAAGAATAACATCATTTGCCGATATGGTATTCCCAGCAAGATCATTACTGACAATGGTTCAAACTTGAACAACAAAATGATGAAAGAATTGTGTGAGGAATTCAAGATTGAGCATCATAACTCTTCTCCTTACAGGCCAAAAATGAACGGCGCCGTTGAAGCCGCTAACAAGAACATTAAGAAGATCGTCCAGAAAATGGTGGTCACTTACAAAGACTGGCATGAAATGCTGCCATTTGCTTTACATGGGTACCGTACTTCAGTGCGTACTTCAACAGGGGCAACTCCCTTTTCTCTAGTATACGGCATGGAAGCTGTGCTCCCCGTAGAAGTTGAAATCCCATCAATGAGAGTCCTCATGGAGACTAAGTTATCAGAGGCTGAATGGTGTCAAAGTAGATACGATCAGTTGAACTTAATCGAAGAAAAACGTATGACTGCTCTATGCCATGGACAGTTATACCAAGCAAGGATGAAACACGCCTTCAACAAAAAGGTTCGACCTCGTGAATTTCGAGAAGGCGACCTCGTGCTTAAAAAGATCTTGTCTTTTCAACCAGATTCCAGGGGCAAATGGTCTCCTAATTACGAAGGCCCGTATGATGTCAAAAGAACATTTTCTGGCGGAGCCATGACTCTTGCAACCATGGATGGTGATGAACTCCCACATCCTGTGAATGCTGATGCAGTCAAGAAATACTTTGTCTAAAAAAATACAAAAGAACAGCTCGGTAAGTTGAAAACCCGCAAAGGGCGACTTAGGCAAAAATGAGCGTCTCGGTGGACTGAAAACCCGAAAGGGCGGTCCAGGCAAAAATTAGAGACAAAAACAGAACAAATTCATCCTGGTAGATTGAAAACCTGAAAGGGCAATCTAGGCAAAAATTAGGGATTTATGACAAAGTAACTGCATCAGTCCGTACTTCGTCACCTGAGGAGTCCTCATCAAAGGATCTTCAATCAAATCATCGCCAATCTGAAGTGACAAGCACAGTTGGAACTCAAAGTTATTAGAGGGAATAGTGGTTATTGCTTTCAATGTAGCCTTTTCCGCATAATTACCATTTCCAACTTTTGTAAATACTCCATGGAATCACGCCTTTAGCTGATTTCCATCCTATTAAATAAATTTGAGCCTTGTGCCCATTTGTTTGCAATCTTTAATTTCTTTCAGCTTTCAAAATGACGCTTTAATAGTGTTATTCACTTTTGAAAAAACAGAGAAAAAAGTTTTAAATGAATTTACTTCACTTTTCTTTTTCAAAATAAAAGCGAAATTTTCCTTTGAGTTGTGAACAACGGAAGGAACATCAGCAGTCGTCTCCATAGGATGAACAAAAGGATTCTCCCTGAAAATTGTTGAGACAACGGTATTCTGGTCCCAGAAAAGAATTCTTGAAGCAATTACCCCTCGAGGTAAAGAAGCTCTTCTATCCCCAGTGAAGAAGGTCTTTTATCCCTAGTGACGAAGATTTCCAATCTCCAGTGAAGAAGCTCTTCCATCTCAGTAAAGATGCTTATCTTCCCCAGAGAAGTTTAAAGCACGCAACACCATTCATCACCTGTGTTATCTACACCGTGTTGAAGAACATTTGCCAAGTATCTGGTTGTATTGCGACGTCGGTCCCTCTCCAGTATACTTCTTTGTCTGTATTGTTAGCATGCATGCTACATTCATGACATTCATCATTCATACATATTTGCATCATTTATGCATTCTTGCATTTTTCAATACTTACTTGTTCAGGATATATCTATCCTCAAAAAAAAAAAAGAGAAAAAAAGAAAAAAAAGAAGAAAAGAAACAAATATGGGTGTGTCATCTCTCCAAGTAGGTTGTCACCCATAAGCAGAAAAGAACACATTCTTTCTCCAGTTCCCCACTGAGATCATTCCTCGTGGAAGAAGGTTGCTTTAGTTTCTCCTTTCAAAACAAAGGAGGAAATCCCCAGTTGAGTTCATTCCTCATGGGTACAAAGTCTTGTTTGACAATTTCTTTCCAATTCATTCTTGGTTAGAACCCTGTCTTTACCAAAGATTCAAATTCCGATTCTCCAAACAGAGTCGTGAAAAATAGACAATAAGCAATAACCTCATCATCTGAGCAGCTTATTTCTCTTTCAAAAGCTTTTTCCTCCCAAGGAAATCAATCATGAAGATCACTTGACAATCAGGGTCTTATTACTGTTCACAAGGCTGAATAACCAGTAATTTCCCTAGCAAAGTCTCCAGAATCATTTTATCACTCGGCTGATAATTGATCATGTCTTCAAAACCACTATCACAAAGCTGGTAGTCGGTAACCTTTTGTTCTGGTTATATTATTCAACATGTCTATCACAAGGCTTATAGTCGGTAATATTAACCGAACCTTTGAAACTCTTTTACCTTGTCAAGTCTATCACCATGCTGGTAGTCGGTAACACAGTTTCATACCTGTCACCTTCGCATTATTAAACAAGTCTATCCCTGTGCTGATAGTCGATAATGTCGATAGGTAAGATTTTCTTACAAAGCTATCATTCCCCGGTGAAGCATACACTTGCTTTCCCAAAAAGAACAAAACGGATTCTCTTCCTAAAACGGATTGAGACATCCTTCCCAATCTCTTTTCCCCAGTGGGGTCAGTCTTTGATATTCCCTCGGTAAAGATATCCTTGCATCATTCGCAATTTTGGTATCTTAGGTCCAAAATTCGCGTCTTCTGATATTTAAGTCTCTTCCACCCTATCAAAATAAAGATTTTCAATCTTCATATCTCAGGTTGAAGAAACCGATCTTAATAGGGATCCAGGTACAGTAACAATACTACACAAGTCCCTACCCTATAAGCATATTTGCTCTATCAATGTGGGCCTTGACAATTCTATTAAGGCTTCCTCTATGCACTATGGTTTGTTTAATATCCTGCACAATGTCAATATGTATATTCTTCCCAAAACATTTGGAGTTCCTGTCATACCCCAATTTTTGACCTAAGATACCACCTCATATCATTTGCATATGCATCATTTGCATCTCTAACAAAATTGCATAGCTTGTGTTTGCTACTTGTGACTCAGCAGGATTTAATCAGGAAATCACTCATCAGTACAAGTAATGATCAATTAGGGTTTTGTTCTCCCTTCATTTCAAATGAATCATCTTCATCAACAATCAACATTTGGTCCTCAGAGATTCACTTCAACAAACTCAACAGCTTTGAATCGACTGAATTAGGGTTTTGACTGAAGACAGCATACTCCTGACTTTTGCTCAGAATTTGACCTAATGACTTGGGACATGACCTCAAAACCCCAAGTACATCATTTTGACCTAATCCATTGGCTCAGAACATCTCCTATACAAAGATTGATCAGGCAAATCCTCAGATCAGGGTTTTTGAACTATCAGGGACTAAAATCAGGGATCACATTTGGGAAACCCTAAAAATCCCCAGGAAGTCAATCAAAGGTTTCAATCATCCTCAAATAATCCCTATGACAATATACAATGGAAATTGTATCTCAATTCAAGATCCACAGTCATCAATTTCATCAGGTCGACAATTAGGGTTTTTTGACCTAATTCACTGAACAACTGACTTTTTAATCAGGACATGGTGCCACAACTCAAATCATGGCTCAATATCCTCTAATACCTCAATATGATCCATTCATACTATTCATTTGATGAGGATAGCCTGTTTCATTTGAAATCTCCAGAAACGCGATTCGTCTGAAAAAGTCAACTGTACAAGATCACCATTGACTTTTGGGGAATTTTGGTCAACCATGACTTTTGAAGTTTTAAATCATCAATATATGATATGAGAAGTCATTTGATCAAGAAAAATCAAGAAAATCAATCAAGAATCAAAAGTCAAAAGTTTGACTTTTCATACTTAGAAAAATTTCTAAGTGTTTTTCAATGGTTTTTTCCAAACTTTGGAAGGGAATAACTCAAAATTTCACCTACAAACTGAAAAAAACTTCCAACATGAAAGTTGTAGATTTTGATCCAATGAACAACTTTGACACATATAAAATATTTCCATAAGATCAACCATTTAAGAGATATGGTGCTTCAAAGTTGGTACTTTTTGAAAACTTCACTTGAAACTTCATTTTCTTCAAAGTTCATGGATCTTTTTCACCCATTTCCTTAAAGGTCTTGAAGAAACTTTCAACTAGGGTTTTGATGTGTGTAACATGAGTTTTCCAAAATGTCCAAGAGCATGAAAAAATATGGAGTGTAGCCATGGTTTTGAATTTTGACATTAGTGAACTTTTCACTTGAATTTTCACCATTTTTCACTAAGTTTCAAGACTACATGACCTATAATCCAAGCAATGATGCATAGAAGCAATAATTGAGAGATATTTTCTGGTTTAAGATCAGATAGGAAAGAGATAAGAAGCTTGGCCAAAATAACCATGGTTTAGTTACTTTAACCATTTGCATTTAATGTGAAAGATTCCACTTTATCCCTTAAGCCAAATCATCACTTCTTGAAGCAAGTTGCAAAGCTCTTCATTCAGAATCCTTGGTCTATAAATAGAGGTTCAAATCATCTTCAAACTCACACCAAAACCTCACAAATTATAGGTTTTCTCTTTCTTTCTTAGAATGCAAGTTTCTTAAGTTTCAAGGAGGTAGAAATTCCAACCTCCAAATCCTTGAAGTTCTGGCCAAGGTGATGATTCCAACATCTCATAAACATCAAATGTGATGTGTTTGAACCACTCACACACCTCAAATTACCCTAAAACTCATAATTGCATTTCAACCTCCATATGAACACATAATGAGCCTTATCATACCAATTTTCATTCTAGCTCATTTCTGTCCAAATTAAACATCCAAACACATTCCATATACCATATATGAGCTATCCCAACCATCATCCATGATCTGAAACACCTCCATCATCAGATTTGATCCTCACTCCAAGCAACTGCAGATCGGGTCCCATGGCTATGCTCAGATGATTTCAGTTCACCCCAAGCATCCAAACATGTTCCATAATCATCATAGAAGCTATTCAGATTGATACAAAGCATCTGTAACACCTCCTTTGCAAAATTCAATCTCCAGCTTGGCCGTTTTTGAGGTAAGTGCACATGAACTTCAAACTCTATCATTCATGCATCATAAATGAAAAACTGGTTTACCATCATGTTTCTGCATACATATGGATCATTAACCCTCAATCAATTGCATCATAACTTGCACATACACGATTTCAGATTGAATCATAGAATTAGGGTTCTTCACGATTTCCAGAAAATCAATGGCCCTAGAGTGAAAATAAATGAAATTAAATGGTACCATCATGTTCCTTGTGAAAAATCGAGCAAGATAGGCTATTCACTTGATCCAAACAATTCAGTTTTGAGAATTTTCAAATTCAAATGGGATTCATGTTCTTGGCGCCATATTTTTGAAACTGAATTTGGAAATTTGATTCAAAATATAATCAATGCAATGCCTTTGTTAATCAGACCACGCGCGTGGTCCAGTTGGTTATGTTTTTGAATGGTAAACATAAGGGCGTGGGTTCAAGTCCTTTAGAAGACAAAACCATATTTTTTACCATTATTTTTCTTCAATTTCTTTACAACTTTAACCCATTAATTAACACATCAAATTAATTCATTTTTCATTCATTTTTTACACACCTCTTATTTAATATACATATTTTGACAATATCAAAAAAAATCACAAAAAAAGATTTATTTAATGTGTTTTTAATTAGGTTTAAAATGATACATTTTTAAGTGTTTTTAAAATACTTTAAATATTTGTTTTTCATTTAATTTTCAAACCTAATCACTTGTAAATATTTTTTGATCAAACCCTAAATCACTTAGGTCTTAATTGAGTATTAAAACTTGTTTTAACTTAATTAAGTTGACTTTTGTCAAATTCAAATCGTTTTAAAACAAGCGATCGCATTTCTTTTCAAAGACGATAAACCATTTCTTTTTGAAACTATTGATTAAACCTTTTTAATTGATCAAATGTTTTTCAAAACGAAGTGGGGCCTCTCGAATATTAGAGAGTGTAAGTCCCATTTCTTTTCTTTTTGTACAGTTTTAAACAAAAAACTCTTTCAAAACAACTTTCAAACAGTTTTACAAAAGCGAAACCACGCGTCTGTAAATAAACAATCAACCATGTTTTGTGAATAAAACACGGGCCTCCACGTAGGTATAAGTCCCAAGCCCCTTTTGTACATACCCATTCCTGTACATGAAATTAGGTATTTCATTGCACACACACATTTTTGTACATATCTCAATCTGTTTTTTAACTTTGAATAACAAATCAAAAATGAAGGTTTTTCTTTAAATCTTCCCAAAAATATACCATGGGCCTCCATGTAGGTATAAGTCCCAAGCCCTTGTAAAAGCCTGTTTACATAGCTTTGAATAAACTCAAGCGGACCTCTCCCCGAGTATGAGTCCCGAGCCCCCGTGTATACAAATGGATCATGCTTACAGGTATATTTCCTTCATAAACTCCATTATATACACACACTTTGTCATATATATATATAATTGTTCATACCTGTTCATGTTTGTTAATACTTGTTCATGTTTGTTCATATGTGTGATATGTGTGCTTGTTCAACTTAGTACAACACTAGGTTCCCCATAGCCTCCTATTGGGCTTCGTGCAAAGAATCTCCCTAGTTTAGGTTAGGACATAGAGTATGGTTTCCCGGTAAAATCGCTCTAAGAGCTCATACCAACTATACCATGCCTCCCCTTGGGCTTTGTACAAACGAGTGACCCTCCCATAGCCTCCTCTTGGGCTTACAATGCAAGGACCCTGGATTGTCCCTCCCATAGCCTCCTCTTGGGCTTACAATGCAAGGACCCTCGGATAGCCTCCTCTTGGGCTTCGTACAAGGACCCACGGGCTTCTTATAAGCATCCCCAATATCCAAATCAAAAACCCTAGGAGATTAGACATTTATCATCTCTATGATAGGAGTATCTCTTCTATATCATCACAAACAATCAATCAATCAAACTTTTTTTTGCCACAAGGCTGGCTAATCAATCAAACCGTTTTGCCACCATACTGGCTGATTAATCAAAGTTTTTGTCACAAGGCTGACTTCATTGAAACTTTTGCCACAAGGCTGGCTGATTAATCAAAACTTTTTGTCACAAGGCTGACTTCATTGAAAGTTTTTGCCACAAGGCTGGTTAAACAACAAAAACATCTTTATCATTCTAAGCACCCTAAGTGGCATGGCCCCGGGCTTATAATGAAAAGATTTTCAAACAAAATCAAACATATGTATGTGATGATATAGATTAGATACATCGAACATTTAGATGACATTTGTCTCTTATCCTTTGCTTCCACTAGCATAAGTGGGAACTACGATTGCTCTGACTTTCTCAACATCCCTTTGAGAATACGTAGGCACAAGGTCGTATCCTTGGCGAGCAAAACTTCTCCCTTAAACCACTCAAACCTTAGCACCCGTAGACCCCGAGCTACAGATGCTCTGATTCCCTCTAGGGGATATGTATGCAGAGGATCGCGATGATCTTTGCGAGCATAATCAAACAAACACCTTAGGTCCCACCTCTTTCTCACAAGAACCTCCACCATAACAAGAATGGAATAAACAAAACAAAGAAACCTATAGAGTACTATAGATACGTTGGGTGCTAATACCTTCCCTTCGTATAACCAACCCTCTTACCCAAGATCTCTCCCCCACTTTTAAGGTTATTGCAACTTTTTTCCTTTTCCTTTTTTGGAAACAATAAAAAGTTTGGTCCGTACAAAAGAAAAATCATTTTTTGAGCACTCGAGCCCAAAGAAGGCATCAGGTGTCTCATCCCGAAAAAGGATAACGATTTTTCCCCGCGACAGTTCCTTGAAATCCAAATGTGGTATATTGTCTCAGTCAAAGCTAGCTTAAGCATAAATCTTCGCCAGCCTTTTCTCTTTGTCTCTTGGAGAAGCCATTTCACTTCCTCATTCCAAGGTTTTGGTTTCCTCTTATAACCAATCCATTCTAGAATTTCTCTCCACACATTTCCTGTAGACGGGCATTCAAAAAAGAGATGGTCCATACTCTCTTGCATTCCACAGTAGACGCAAGAGGGGTCAAGATCTAAGCAGAATTTCATAAGTCGGTCCTTAGTGCTAATCCTGCCTACAAAGACCAACCAAGTGATGACAATGGCTCGTGGTCGTGCTTGATTTCTTGTAAATATGTGTCTCCAAGTCTTGTTCTCTTTCTCACCCCTTAGGCTAGCGTACATCTTATCCGTTTTATATTTTCCCTCTTGCATAGCCTCTATCCAGTACTGCATTTGTGTAACTTCATCTCTACAATTCGCAATGGACTTCAATAGCCAGGATGTTGCAGTATTTGGCTGCCACTCCATAACATCCTTGTCCTTCAAATAATAGGTATTCACCCACTTGACCCATAGTTTATCTTCCTTAGACTGAAGGTTCCATAACAGTTTGCCAACCGATGCAATATTCCATTCTCGCAGTGATGTAATGTTCAGCCCACCAACTCTCATTGGAATGCAGACATTGTCCCATGCAACAGGGGCTCTTCTTGTTATCTCCTCAGTATTGCTCCACAGGAAACTGCGGCAGATCAATTCAATATGCTTCAGAATATTTTTTGGCAAGGGAAAGACTTGCATCCAATATGATGTTATAGCAAACAGCACACTATGGATCAGTTGCCTCCTCCCAGCATAGCTTAAATACTTAGTAGTCCAGTGTTGTATCTAATTCACTATCTTGTCAATCAGAGGCCGGCATTGCTGGATACTAAGTTTCTTACAGGAAAGTGGGACTCCAAGGTATTTGAATGGAAGCTCTCCACATTGGTAGCCTGTTATTTGCTGCAGCCTTTGCCTGTTATGTTCATCTAATCCACCCATGTAGAGTTTGCATTTGGCTGGATTTGCTCTCAATCCAGTTGCATCTGAAAATCTGTGAAAGAGTTTCATCATATTATCAACAGAACTTTCATCTCCTCTTGCAAACAGAATCAAATCATCTGCAAAACACACATTTGTTAGACAAATTTTTTTGCATTTCGGATGGAATCTGAAATCAGGGGTGGTTTGAAGTCTTTTCATGCATCTGTGCATGTATTCCATCACTAGGACAAAGAGCAAGGGTGATACTGGATCACCTTAGTCCTCTCTTTGAAATCAAGAATGCACTATGCTGGCCATTGATAGAGTATTTGTAGGAGACACTTGTAACACAAGTCATGATCCAGTTAATGAATTTTGGAGGGAAGCTCATCTCCTTCAGTATGTCTTCTAAAGCCCTCCATTCAAGAGTATCATATGCATTTTGTAGATCCATTTGGATGGCACATCTTGGTGAGATTTGTTTTCTATTGTAGCCTCTAAGCAATTCCTGGGCAATAATGATGTTGTCTTGAATAACTTTACCTGGAATGAATGCTGATTGACTATAATCCACCACTGTACCTATGATTCTACTCAGCCTGTTGGTAATGATCTTTGAAATAATCTTATATAGAACTGTGCAGTAGGCAATGGGTCTCATATCCTTCATCTTATTAGCACTTGGAAATTTGGGAATTAAAGTAACAAGTGCACAGTTCACTGCCTTGTATAATCTGCCAGTATCAAAAAACTCATGTATTGCTTTCTTCACATCGGTTCCAATTATCACCCATGATGCTTTAAAAAATTTAGCATTATAGCCATCTATGCCAGGTGCCTTTGTGTCTCCAATACTCTTTAAAGCTGCTAGGATTTCCTTTTCAGTAACATGTTGTATCAACTCCATTTGATGTGCATGACTGAGTTGATTGCCATTCCTTAAGACCTCCACATCTATGTGTCTTAATTGACTGCTAGCTTTCCCAATCAAATCACCATAGAACTTAAGGACCTCTCTTTCAATGGAATCCTGCCCAGTTACTTCCATACCATTTGAGTCCACAAGAGCATAGATCCTTGCAGCTTTGTTCTTGCTCTTCAACATTTCATAAAAGTATTTGTTATTTCCATCACCAAGAAGCAACCAATCTACCTTGGCTTTTTGTCTCAGAATTTGTTCTTCCAATTCAGAAGCTTTCATAAGCTCAGCAGATATCTGAGTAATTTTATTCACTAGCTCTCCATTGAATCTGTCTTGTAGTAGTTCAGATTGGGCTTCTTGAAAGTTGAGTCTGTATTGTTGGATGTGTCTCACATTCTCTGTGGTGTTCTTACTAAGCTCCCTCATGCTAGGTTGCAGCTTTTTCAAATTTCTCCAAACTTTGTACATAGGTCTGTCAGCCCCTGAATTATCCCAGTTTTATCTAACTGTATCAATGAACTCAACTCTGTCAATGATACAATTGAGGAATTTGAAATTTGATCTTCTTCTAGGTATTGTGTCTCTTCCCAAAATCTGCACACTCAATGGAGCATGATCTGAAATGTGTGGATGCATCACAATGATAATGCAATGAGGAAATTGACTGAACCAATCTTTGTGGCATATAGCATGGTCAATACTAGAGTAGATCATGTTCTTTGCATGCCTATTGTTCCAAGTGAAATACTCTCCCTTAGTTTCATGGGCAAACAGTCCAACATCCTCCATCATCTGTTCAAGATCTGTGTATTCATCCAGGTTCACTTGCTTCCCTCCAATTCTATCATGGTTTGTCATGACATTATTGAAGTCTCCAATTATCATCCAGGGTCCCTGTACAATGCTAGCACAGTTCTGGATGTCTAGCCATATTTTCTTCCTTTGGTGTAAATGATTATGAGCATAAACAAAGGTAATCCATTGCTCCACTTTGTTCTCAACTATCTTACAGTGTATAAATTGATTTGAACTATGAATACAATAAATTCTCTTAGCCTCCTCCTGCCACATAATCCAGATTCCGCCTTTTGGGTGATGATTATAGTTGTCAATCCACTTCCATTTGTTTCCAAACTTGTTTCTAATAGCATCAGCATTATTGATCTTAACTTTAGTCTCCAACAAAGCAAAGCAAGACATCTGTAGATTATTGAGATGGGCTGCAATCTCAAGATGTCTAGCCCTTTTATTCAAGCCCCTAGTATTCCATACTAGCATCACTTATTATTATTATTATTATGATTATTATTATTATTATTTTTGAATTAAAAAGGATATATTAATTCAAAAAATATTTACATGAGGCGATCCTAACACGATCCAACCATAATACCAAACATATAAAAAAGACTAACCAAAACTCTAAACCATAAGAATGGCTAACTGTTTTCTAAATTTTCTATTGCCCCACAATCTATACACAAGGGCATCTATGATATCTTTCACAATGTGGTTACTTTGACTATCTTTTCTAAAAACCTTAGTATTTCTATACTTCCACGTTTGGTAAACCGTTTCCGCCATAACACACTTAAGTAGTGAGCTTCTCCAGCCTTTCCCCTTGCATTTCCTGACCAACCAGATGAGTTCCTCCTGCCAGGTAGATGGTTGATGCACTACTTGCAACCATTTCAAAACTTGTTCCCAAATAGGCTTCGTGCCTGGACAGACAAAGAATAAATGTTGGGCAGTTTCCACTTGACTACAGAAAACACACATAGGATTATCAATGAGCTGGAATCGATGTAGTCATTCCTTTGTAGCCAATCTATCATGGCAGGCTAGCCAAAGAATGAATTGGGCTCGAGGTCTTTCTAGATTATTCCACACCAGCTGTTATACCCCAAAATTTGCCCATACTATTTCTCCTATTTCAAGTTCAAATCAAGGTACAAAGCTCCAAGACACCCTCTCCTAAACAAGGCTCAGAGAATTAGGGTTTTGTTGTTCTAAGGGAAAATCAATGAACCAAAGGCTCCAAGGCATCCCATATGATCTATGATACCCCACACTACCTCCATGACAAATTTCAGGTCTCAATCCAAAAGATTGACTACTCAATTGCTCAGAAAGTCAACAGTCGACTGGGTTGACCTAAAAGTCAACTGTGGTCAAAGTACAGTAAAAAATCCTGATTTTTTGTCAACATCCTTATATTGAAGTATCATTCACCATTTGATCATGGATTGATCATGGTTCATCAAGGAAAGATCAGAAATCAACAAATCCAAAAGTTTCTAAATTAGGGTTTTCATCGGAGAAAGTCAACTGAACTTTGACCGGCCATAACTTATACATGGAACATCATAAATTTCCCATCCAAAGCTCATTTTGAAGGAAATTGAATTCCCTACAATTTTGTATCTCACAAGCCAAGTCCAAAAATGCTTCATTTGAGAGATATGGATCAAAAGGTTATAGGTCATTTTGAAAGTCAACAAAGACATCTTTTGGGTCAAAGCTCATAACTTGAACATGGTAAATTCAATTGAGATGAAACCAAAAAGAGGTTTTAGAAGACATCGTGAGCTTTCTAAAATGGTCAAGAACACCTTTATAGGGTTAAAACTGAGAAAGATACACATGGTTAAAGTTGGGCGAAATTGAGAAAATACATGAGACGCAAAATGGAGAATGTTAGGTTTTTTAACTAAATGGGCTTAAAACCTTTGATCTCAAACTTGATCCATGTATTATCCATGACCCATAAGTCATTCAAATTATTTTTATAATATATTATTTATTTTATTTTGAATTTAATCACTTAAATTCAATTTAAATTAAATAAAATACTTAAAAATAACCAAAGATCACATATTATTCCAAACTTGATTCAATATCTCATCAAAGAATATTGCAAATCAATCAAAGTTCGTTTGGAAAGATTTGAGGCAAATTTAGCAAGTTTCAATCAAAAGATCAATAAAAAATCTCTCATATTTCAATCATCTCCATTCATGGATTTCTTTCTCCTTTTGTAACCCTAATGCATTACTATAAATGATTCATAATATGTACAACAGGAGGGGACGAAAAAAATAAGGTTTTGGCTGCAAGATACTCCTACTCTAGCTTAAAAGAAACCGTGAGCAAGGAAAAAGGAGAAGACAAAGTTTCAGTTTGTTTCAGGCCAAATAAAATATCCAGATCGATAACTTGAAGAATTCTGAACGTGTTTCAATCTTCTCCATCATCCAAAGCTCCCAGAATCGCGGCAGTAGCACTCACGGTTTGAGCAAAAAGTTTAATTTTGATTGTCTTCATATACACATCATAAATTGAATTCGATCATATATTTGTGTTCATAATGATATTTGCGAACTTTCTGTACCGGTTAATTTGATTTTTAGCGCAGGTAGCATGAACCACCATTGCTAGGTTTTGAAGCTCTTAAATTAGGGTTTCTTAAACCAGGTGAAATTGGCCCAAATCGATGATACCTTGGCACTCAGAGGGCGACTTCTAGTTGAATAATGTCTTGTTTTGAAATGTATGCTTTCTATTTTGTGATTTGGCTAATCGCAGGGGCTTCACTATGAATACAATTGTAGCAGAATCATGGTTAAACCATGGATGGGTTTTTTGTTCTGGGGAAGATGACGAACAGGGTTGGCGCGCGCATGCTGTTTGAATTCTTTTCTGAAATTCATGATCATATATTTTAATTGGGGATGGTCATTCCAACAGCGAAGAGCTATTGGTCCAACGGTTAACGCATTCACTTAGTCCTCTTGCCCCTCTGGACACAGGTTCGATCCCTGGGGGGCTCTATTTTTTTCTTGTTTAATTTGTGTGTTATATGTTGTCCACAGATCCAACGTGTCTGGTTTATTCACGCCCATGGTGGACTTTCGTTGACCAGCCATCAGATCTGTCAAAATTCAAATCCAACGCTCATGGAAACGCAGACGCACCATGAACACTCAAGGATCATCAGCATTGGATTAATGTCTGATGACTCTTCCATAAAGATCCAGCGCATCTCACCTGCTCATGTCCATGATGCACTCTCCCATCAAGGCCCTAGAATCATTCCAAAGCTGGATCCAACGCCCAGAATCTGTAGGTGCACCATAATCCTTCAAGGCTTAACCACATAGAATAAAAGCTAAGTATATTTTTTATTTTTCTTGTTTTTTTTATTTATTTAGTTTCTTTTACCTTAATTTCTATTTGTTTTTTTTCATATTAAATATTAAATTTATTTCACATAATTCTTTGTTTTTTCCTTCACGACTTTTAATTATTTAATCGAAGTTCGATTTTCCCTATGTCATTTTAATTTTAATTTTATATGTTTATACATTTAATTAATTAAAATATTTGTTTTAAACCCTATAATTATTCGATTTGTTTTGTTTTTATCTAGTTAATCGAACCTTCGATTCCATTAACCTTTTTTAGGGTTTGTTTAATATCATTTTATATTTTGTTCATCTTTTGGGCTACACTAGGTTCATCATTCGATCAGTCATGCACTAAGAAATTTTCTCTTGTTGTGCAGTTTTTTTAGGGTTAGCACCAGGATTTCCCCCGACTACGAACCATATCAGATCAAAGCTAAGTCCCTGATTCTATTCATTTAAATATTTATTTCAGACTTTCAATTTAAATATTTATTTTTGCCCTTTCCATTTAAATATTCGTTTTTGCCTTTTAATTTAATTATTTATTTTTGCCTTTTTGATCAAATGAACTGGCCGTACACTCACCCCTTTGTATTTGTTTTCCTTTTCCAATTTTCAAGGTTAACCAACCGTCAAAGCTTAAATAGTCGGCAACCCTAAAGCTTATCTAACTTTCTTTAATTATTACTTGTTCAGACCTATTGCATTACTGATCCGCTGGTTTCTTTTTCCCCTTCCCCATATTATTGTGTGGTTAGTAATCCTAGGGAGTGGTAACTTTAAATTGAACTTAGAATAACTAATTATAAGATAATTTCTGAATTAATCACGTGATTGTTGCACCCACACACCTTTTATGGCACCCCTCTTGTTGCCTGTTGCCTGTTGCCTTGTGTTTTTTGCAGAATAACCTTGTCCCTCGAATATGAGGATACCTCAGCCATGTTGCCTCGACTAATGCAAAGATCATAAGTCCCCAATGATGCTGCCTTCGATACACTAAATATGATCTCGTCCCTCAGAAGTTGCCTACAAAGGGCTGAGGTATCCTTTGGTTGCCTAACGAAGATGGCTATTATGATCCTTCCCTTAGACTACCTGCCTCTCTATGGCATGGGACAGTCTTATGGCGAACGATAACTCGACGACCCTTCAACCTATAAATCAAAGGACTTCCTTGCCCTCCTATGGCAGGGATAGCCCTGAAAGGCTAAAAAGAACATTTTTCATATAACCAGGTAATTTGCCCTTAATTGCATGCTCTGGTTTAAAATCTTTTTCTGCCCTTTTCTCAAAAACTTTCAAAAAGCTACGCTTATTTACAAGCTAAAGTCTTATTTTTTTCTACACTTTTTCTTTCAAAAGAGCAAAGCAATTAAGAGCCCATGGAAAACCATGGATGCAAAGGGTGCCTTACACCTTCCCTTTGCATAAATTACCCCCCGAACACAGTTTTTATTTAAAAGGTTTTTCCTGTTCTTTTAGCCTTTCTGATATTTAGATAAAATAAAAGTCGGTGGCGACTCTTGCTTACCGTACATTCCGATAAAGTCAGTTCATCGTATTACACCAGCTTGCACCAAGGTACAATTGGCTCCACACTTTTGATGGCCATATACACAGTTTTCGATTTGAAATTATCCACTTGGTTTCCAGCAGCTACCTGATTATATTCATCTCTACTCTTAAGTATGCTCTTCATAATCCAGGAGAAACTAGGCCTACTCTCCATCTGCGATACATTCCCATTTTTTATATAATAAGCATGGATCCATTTGATCCATAGATTATCAGACTTTCTATGGATATTCCACAGCATTTTTATTACTTGCACTCTATTCCAAACAGTCAAGTCAATCAAGTTCATACCTTCAAACTTCTTTGGACTGCATAGTTTATGCCAAGCAACTGGGGATTTTCTAGTGACTGTGCTCTTTCATGACCAGATGAAGCTTCTGCAGATTGCATCAATCCTATGGATCACCAATTTTGGAAGGGGGAGGCATTGCATCCAAAAGTTGATTGTAGAAAAGATCACACTCTGGACTAATTGGAGCCTGCCAGCATAAGAGAGAAGCTTGACACTCCAATGGGTAACTCTGCTGACTATTTTCTCTATCAAAGGAAGGTAGTGCTTGATAGCAAGCTTCTTGTCAGTGATGGGGATGCCCAGGTACCTGAAGGGAATAGATCCCTCTCTGAATCCAGTCTGCTGTAGAATAGCTAGCTTTACATTCTCCTCCAGTGCTCCAAAATAAATGGAGCATTTCTGCACATTTACTCTCTGCCTAGTAGATTTTGAAAACCTGCAAAAGCATTCCATCATAGCTTTTATAGACTTGCAATCACCATGGGAAAACATGAGCAAATCATCAGCAAAGCTCAAGCTTGTGATCTTTAGCTTCTCACACCTGGAATGATACTTGAATTCAGGATTTCTGTCAAGACTATTCAAATACCTAGTGAGGTATTCCATCATTAGCATAAAGAGGAGGGGAGAGATAAGGTCTCCCTGTCGAATCCCTCTTTTTGCCTCCATTGAGGAAGTATATCTACCATTTACATAAAATTTATAGGTCACATTCCTCACCACAGTCATGACCCAATTAACAAATTTACTAGGAAAGCTCAGCTCCTTCATGATGGTTTCTAATGCATCCCACTCAACCATATCATATGCCTTCTGCATATCTAGCTGGATCATGCACTTAGGAGTGATACCCTTTCTCCCATAATTTCTCATGAGTTCAAAGGCCCATAGGACATGATCATGAAGGTGTTGTCCAGGTATGAATGCAGCTTGGTTCTTGCTTACAATACTCCCAATCACCTTACCCAACCTGCTAGTAAGAATTTTAGATATCACTTTGTAGATGGTATTGCAACATGAGATGGGCCTATAGTCTTTCAGAGTGTTAGCACCTTCTATCTTAGGTATCAGAGTGACAAGGGTACAATTTAGCTCTCTGTAAATCCTGCTATAGTTGAAGAACTCCTTCACAGCTTCACATACATCATTCTTGACAATAGACCATGCTTCCTTAAAGAACTTGGCCCCATACCCATCAATACCAGGGGATTTATTATCTCCTATGCCATCCAATGCCAGCTTTATCTCATATGAAGTCACAGGGGCAGTAAGCATCTCCATTTGATCATAACTGATTTGAGGGCCATTTCTCATAACTGCAATGTTGATTCCCTCAAGTATGCTCTCCTTTTGCCCCATAAGCTTGCCATAGAAACTCATTACTTCCTGCTCAATGTCCTCTTGTTGCTGTGCTAAACTATTGTCCTATCTCATAATGCAATTCATGCTCTTTATTCTATTCCTGCTCTTTACCTGGGCATGGAAATAAGCATTATTCCCATCCCCCAGTCTAAGCCAGTCAACTTTAGCTTTTTGACTAGTGTCCATCTCATCCAAGTCATTCCACTTGAGCACTTCTTCAGTCCAGTGTTTCACCATGGCAATTTTCTCTGCATTCATCCTATCATTTGCAAGGTTTATCTGAGTCTTGAGGAGTTCATTCCTGGCTTCCTCAGCTTTCCTTTTCAGTCCCTGGAGGGGTCTACTCAGTTTCTTCATCTCTGGAATCAGCCTTCTTAGCTTCTGCCAAATCACATACATAGGTCTACCTTTGAGAGGTTTGCTCCAACTATGTGAGACCACATGAAGGAATCCATCCATCTTTGTGATACAGTTGCTAAATTTAAAATGTCCTCCATGCAGCTGCTTGTGTTCCAGATTTCTCAACCATAGAAGGCCATGATCAGATACACTTGGGGGCGTCACAATTAGGGTACATTGGTGATGTCTCTGCATCCAAGCAATATTACCAAGAATCCTATCTATCCTGGAGTAGATAGGTCCATCAGCATGCTTATTGGACCATGTATAATAGTCACCATCAATGTCCATCTCAACCACCTCACACCTCTCCATCATCCTTCTCATATCAACATATTCAGCCTCCACCACATCTCTGCCCCCTATCCGATCAACAGACTTTAACACATTTTTAAAGTCTCCAATGATACCCCAAGGGCCATTCAAATCTCTCTTAATCTTTTCAAGATCTCTCCATAGGGTTTTCCTGTCTGCCAGTTGGTTCATTGCATAAATTGCTGTGAGCCAGTATTGGAAGTTTCCATGTATGTCAAACACACCACAATGTAAAAGCTGATTAGTACTGCATTTATGTTGAAGGACTATTTTGCTATCATTCCATAAGACCCAAATTCTGCCATTATAGTGTTTCTCATAGTTATCCATATAAGAACCCTTACTCGAACTCTCCACTTCCTGCACAGTCTGTATAGCAGGGCGTGGTTGCTTTCCGGTGCTACCATGCGTGGCCGGCGATGTGGATGCCGATTTCCGCGGCCTTCCTCTCCCCCTTCCGCTCATGGAAATGGAATTTTGTGATTGATATTTGACAACAACCTAACAAATTAGTTATTATTATTATTATTATTATTAATTATTATTATTATTATTATTATTATTATTATTATTATTATTAATTTTTTTATTATTATTATTATTATTATCATCATCATTATCATTTTGGTATGTTTGTTTCTAAATCTTAGTTTGTGTTAATATATGTTTCTTGTACATTTTTCTTTTTTTATTAATATTTTTTATTACAAAAGATTAAAAAGAAGTTATTTATGCATTCTTCAACAAAAAAATTGTCATATTTTTTAAATAAAAAGTTAGTATCGACTAAGTTAATAGTCCTACACTTTAATTAATAATTCATCAATGAACTAGTTTAAACTTAGACCACTAATATAATTTTTTTTTTTTTAAATGCAAGGTGTTAGTATTTTGAATTTGATAGTGTTAAAATTGTGTATTTTTATGATTACAACAAATAACGTTTTTCAAGAAGAAACTTTTATGTCATCCAGAAAAAATTGAGCTTTTATTTCAAGACATAATATATATATATATATATATATATATATATATATATATATATATATATATATATATATATATATATATATATATATTTTATGTTGTCTCAGTTTTTATAAAATCAAGGTGATATATCACTCAGGACATGTTTAGAATCCCATCTAATGAACTTTATACTCCCTCCGGTCTCAAATATAAGCAAAAAAAAAAAAAATTACATGGTCTTAAATATAAGCAAAAAAAATTAATATTTATTACATTCAATGTCACTATCCCATCATGCGCACCAAACAGACCCTTAAAGTGTGATACGAAAGTTTGACCAATTAATTTTTTTTCCAGCTTTTGCAATCTATCTGAAATAATGGTGTTGATGTTGTTGTTGTTGAAAGTTTTGAACAACTATGATTTATTCTTGAAAGTCTTTACTGATGGATTGCAAGTGCAAAAAAATATTTTTTCAATTTTTGGAACAAACACCTATTAGAAGTTGGATGCATTCCAAGCATGTAAATTGTATACGCTAGTGAAAGTAGTGATAATGATAACATCAACAATTAATTTTGGTGAATGCAGGTCTGTCATTCAAGTGCAGATCTCTAGCATATTATATGAGACTTGGACATGCTGTATTTTTTAATATTTTAGATAAATAATTTTGATATTCTGCGAAAATTTGTTGCATAGTAGTGTATCAGTGCTTTAAAAATTTTATTTGTATAGTTTTTATGAGTGATATAATGATAAAATATGTGAACTATTATATTTTTATACGAATTTTACAAATTTTTAGTAATACTATTTTAGTTAGTATAAGTTGCATCCCTCAATATTTTAGGCAAGATTAGCCCCTGTCTATGAGGACCAAAAGGAGTTTTTACTTGAAGAGAATATTATAGACTCACATTTGAGGAAGGGAGGGTGTTGAGAATAATAATTCAAGTGTGAATTGGAGTCTCATATTGGTTATAAATGTGGAGACTTAAGCATTTATAAATAGGAGAATGAATAAGTTATACGAGAATGTGAGAATGAATAAGAACTATTAGATTGAAAAAGGAATAGTTGAAATTAAATTATAATCTTTAATAAATCATATGTCATTAAGAGAAAAGAGAAATTATTAATCAAAATTTAAAAAATATCTTTTAATGTTAACGATTACAAAACGCTCAAATAGATAAATCCAATATATTATTCAAATAACTAGTACACCCTACATCTTATTGTATCATACAAAATTGAATTACAAACTAACATGATTGCGGCAAATTTATACTCCTGGTTCGTATATATCTAATATCTTCATGTGAATATCTTTTGATAGGCTCAATCAATACTTATTCTTAAAATTTTTATTGTATTTGTAATTACGTTGACAGTTTCAAAGTATACATTTGTTTCATAAGCACTCTGTCAAATTATACGAAAATGAAATTAAATTCGTTGATATGATTTGATGGATAGCTAGCTATAAAGAACAATTGCACATCCTTCGAAGCATATGATAAAATGAGAATTTTTTATTCACCTTTCGTTCTCATGCAAACAATATTTATGCATGTGGCATGTTCTCAAAATCATAATTAAAAGATATCTCATGTGCCGTTATTTTTAATAATTATTGTGTTTTAAAACCAGCAAACATGGGTAAAAGCTAGTCAATTAAGCTTTCTCAAACAGTAATTTGATTTGATGTGTTTCTTGAATGTTGGAATTAGAATCTGGTAAATATGATTGTGTAGCTGATTAATTCAACTGTCCAAAAAAAAAAATACTGTTCAAAGTGCTTTTTATTTTTGAGTCAACCTTCAATACACTAGTTAAACTAAAGTAAGTAAAAAGAATTATAAATGCAGCATTACGTATATATTCTATTAAAAATAAAGAATAAAAATATACTCCGTATTACGTATAAATACTATTAAAAATAAAGAATAAAAGTATTAGTTGGACTATTAAAAATAAAGAATAAAAATAAGTTTTACTTTTCAAAGTCAAGTTAGTCAGCTTTCTATATTTTAGTCAACTTTTAAAACTTAACATCAATGAATGTTAGTTGAACTATCAAATAATTTGCAAAATCGTGTATAAATAATAATTTATATTATTTAAATTGAAATAAGTACTCCCATATATAAAAAAAAAGGTTAGTAATTCTAATTATATCTCTTTATTTTTTCTGTTATATTAATTTTTTAAATTGTCTCAACAATTATAATGTGTCTTTCTTTCTCTTCCCTTTAATAAGGTTATATATAAATTTTATTTCTTTTTCGAATTTTAAAAATTAATATAATATAATTTATCAAAAGATTGAATTCTTACTTTAATCTCGGCTTGTTGATCTTATTCTTAATTTTCTTATATTTTTTCCATATTTCTTGGTTTCATCTAGACTATTCTTAAAAACAATAATTTTTTACTCTAATTTTAGTTTGAACCTTCAATTCACCACCACGATTATTTGTCGCTAAGTCCAACATCTCTTGATTCACTCAACGTATCTTTAGCTACTTTTTAAATTTTTTAGGCCTTTATATTTCAGTTATCATTTGCACTTCCTTTTAGTTGTCTGTCGCACGCTCGCGAAAATGAACAGAGTCGCCACTAACATATCTATCCTAAAAGGAAAGGAACGTCAGCAAACCTAAAACGAACAAGAACGAGGTCTCACGACCAGAGATAGGGTACGGGAGTCGGTTACGCAAGGGGAAGGTACTAACACCCCTCACGCCCATCGTACTCGATGGTATCCACCTATGTTTGTTCTATTCTAAGGGTGTATAAATCTATAGCTTAATGCAAAGGGAATGCATGCAAATGAAAGAAAAAAGAAACACGGGGAAAATAAGGTTTATAAATAGTTGTGCTCGCTTAGGCCCCGCGACCTAATGCCTACGTATCCTTTTCAGGAATCAGAGCGCCGTAGTTCGGCTCTTTAGTTTTTGTTTGTTTTTGTGTTTTTTAGTTGAACAGTTACATTCGCACTCCGCTGCTCGACCTCTGGAGTCTTAAGCTGGGAATGGAGCGGAAATAACGTGTCCGATTAAGGGGAAAGAATGCCCTGAAGGCAAGAGGAAGAATGCCTCGGAGGCAAGGGAGAGAAGGGAGAAAATTGGTTTGTATTTTTTAGGGTAATTCCATGATGAACAAAACCCAATACAAGGCTCCGCACCACTTCATTACTTTGTTTAGGTCTGAGCCTTTATTAAGTATTTTAAGTGTTTTTGGTTGAGTGTTTTTTAAGGGAATTAATCTGCGAGTTGAATCACATAAAATGGTAGAGAAACAGATTAGGGAATGAATCCCACTCATTTCTCTACATAATGATCGAGAAACAGATTAGGGAATGAATCCCACTCATTTCTCTACATAGAAATCGAGAAACAGATTAGGGAATGAATCCCACTCATTTCTCTATATAGTGATCGAGAAACAGATTAGGGAATAAATCCCACTCATTTCTCTCCCACTAAGTGATTGAGAAACAGATTAGGGAATGGATCCCACTCATTTCTCTCCCACTTTTAGTGAAGTGTGATTCGCCTCTTCCTTTATTAAATGTTTTAAAGTTGAAAAGGAAAAGAAACAAAACTAGCCTAAGATGAAAACTAGCCTAATATGATGGGAACCTCTAAGTCCTAATGTTGTCATGGTTTCTACCTAAAGTTAGGAATTAAAGAGACATGAAAATAAAGTCACATTAGAAGCAAAATTGAGAATGGTACAATGGTACAAAATCACACATAAACATGAAATATCAAGTCAAAAATATAGTACAAAATGAAATAAGATACTACTATTTTTTTATATTGTTTTTCATGAAGGAAATTGAATTACAATCAAGCAAAAGACTAAAACAAATAGCCTAAAACTAATATTTTTTTAATGATTATTTTTTATGTCTAAAATTGTGTTAAAGTCTCAAAATTCATAGGAGGAAATTAGCTTTTATTCATTAAAAAAGTGGCAAAAAAACTAATAGAACCTAAAAATATTAATTGAAACTGGGGGTGTAAACTGAAATATATGGTGTGAAGAGCAAAGGGGCGCAGGCCCAGGGAACTGGCCCAAACAGATTATTGTGGTTGCAGAATTTTTGTACAAAAAGAGGTGTAGCGGGCTAACTGGGGGTATGCATAGCAAACCTGGCCCAATGAAATTATTTGTTTCAGATTATTGTTAACAAAAATTAAACTATAACTATATTCAATTAACCATAGCTTAATTTAATTAATTACAAAATAAAGAAATGAATAAGATAGAACTAAAGTAATGCAGCGTGACGTTTCAACTTCTCCTATTACTCTCTTTCGCATCTCCCTCTCACCCCTCTCAATCAAAACGATCGCCGGAAATCGCTCCGCCGCGCTGGAGGCGGCGGAGCTCACTCAACTTCGAAATCGAACGTACCAAAACACTCGTCCCTGCTCCCTCTTTTCCTAATTCAACCTAGCTTTCTCAGATTCCGCTTAATCCTCTCTAATCTGAACAACAAAAGAAACCTAGATCTAGCCAAAACGAAATTAAACGGCAACGAATGCGAATCATGGAGTGTGATCATGGGGGAAATAATCAGAGGATGATAATCTACTGTACGGCGTAAAAAATAGCATAGGGATGAAGAAAGTTGGGGAATTTCGCGTTTACCTACCGGAGTCAATCCGGTGCTCCTTCGACGGCGTCGCCTTGGTGAAACAAACGCGAGGAAGTCTTCACTTCAGGTATTCTTCCGTTATCTTTCTACTTCTTGCGTTATCTTCTCCTTCTTCTTCTTTTCGATTCTTGAGTTTTGTTTTGATTGTTGTACTCTGTGTGTATGTTGCGATGATGATGATTGAATATGGAGGTTCAGAGAGGATGCGTGAGGCTACGCTTCACCTCTTTCAGAGCTTGATCAATGCTCTGAAGAGGTTGATGGAGAAGCTTTGAGTGTAGGGAATGGAACTGAGAGTGATTGAAGATGAATGGTGTGTGTCGAGGGAAGAGATGAAGAAGAGAGGATTGAAGGTGATGATAGGTTGAAGAAAAATGAAGGAAGGTTCTGGAGGAGAATGAATGTGAAGAAATGGTGAAGAAAGTGAAGAATGGTGGTTGAGAGTGGAAGAATGATGGAGAGTTGAAGATGAGGTGAAGGAAATGGTGGAGAGACTGCTGAAAGGAAATGCAACTCCGTTATATAGAATTTCCAAGGTTAGTTCTCTTCTCACTTTTCTGTTAAAAGTTAGTATGAACTGTGTTCTGAATTTCTGTTGAATGAATGGTTGAATCAGTTAGGGGTTATAACTGAATTCTGTTAGTGGTTGTTTGTTAGTTACAAAATCTGTTAGGGGATTGGTTATAATCTGTTTGCTACTTATTAGGAGTTGGTTAGAATGTGGTAAAAAAATGGTTGGGATTGGTTAAAGAGTGGTTATTTTCAGTTATGAAGCTGTTGTAGAATCGGTTAGACAGTTATGGAATTTGTTGGGAGGTTGAGCTGGAAGTTATATGCTGTTAGTAATGGTTGAAAGTTGGTTATAACAGGTTGTTAGAAACTGTTAGGTTGGAGGAAATTTGGTTAAGGGCTGAACAGGTTTTGTTTGATTAGTGAAAAGATAAAAACTATCAGTCTTTCTAGAAGTTTAGTTAATTTGGGACTGTTAGTAGATGGCTGTCTTATTTGAATATGTTATTAAGTGGGATGAACTTGCAGGGCTGTTTTGATGATTGAAACTTTGTATGTTGCAGGTACTGAACTTTGCTTGGAATGTCATGAAGGCTTTGTTGAATAAAGGACTTGAATTGATGATGATATGAGCAAGAACTTGGCTGCCAATGTTATGCTTCCTCTGATTTTGCAGGTAGCCCATGTAGATATATGATGGCAAAGGGAACGGATTGTGAAGGGGCACGAGGAGCAAAGATGATGGAGAGTGATGTAATTGAAGACTTAGAAACAGTAGGCTTTTAGGACATTTGTTGGCTTTGATGAATATAAATTTTTGTAGTTTCTTTGAGATGTAATATATAATTTTTGTAATATAAGATAATGTATCTTGAGCTTGAGACTGTGAATGATGTGGACTTTTGTAATGTGAATGATTGGAGTATGATATGAATTTTTCCGCAATGGATGCGTGTTTTGGACACTTGAATGATGATGGTTGGTGGATAATGCTAGTATTTGAACCAATGAGCGTGTTTACATTTTTATTCCAATGATGAATGATGTAGAATATAGAATTTGGATGATGTAGAAATAATTTGAATCCACCTTAAATGAGGACCTAGAAACAATAATAAAATTCCCACTCTTCGAAATCCTTAATCCACAAGAGCAATCATAAACTCTTTAAGTCCCAGTTCAAATCACACAGGAGGACCAAATGAATCAGTCTTTGTTTGATATGTACACCTCAAAATCGATATGAAACCTTAATAATCCAAAATCTTTGATCCCCATGTGAATTGTTGATTAATGATGCAATGTAAAAGACCTAATGAAGGTATGCACATGAATGCGAAGCAATAAGCCAATCATAAATAAATTTGGATGGGCAAATTTTGGGGTGCAACATTGTCCAAACCATCCCTCCAAGATTTTGTGTTGGAAATATTCTGTTTTTCTCCCTTCAAATGTCACCACTTGATCAATGGCGCTCTTATGTGACTTCTTCTCTTTACTCTCCTCTTTACTCTATATCCATCACCAATACTCCATGTTGAGTTGTCAAACTCTCTCCCATAATCGCCTATATTGCATGATCATAAATGAATCTTACTCGCATGAAATAACTTCTTTACCCACACCCGTTCACAAAAATGTGAGAACTCTTACTTATTTTTCATTGTATCTAGGTGGCGATGCAGCATCTCTTACTCTTTTGACTCTTTACTCGAGCCATACGACGTGGTGATTCCAAGCACGACCTAACATTCACATTATTTCGTAATTGATCGATGATTCGATAAAGTTAACTGTTTAATACAACTTTTTTCTTTTATCTGAATTTGAGACCGATTATGTATAGGCAGAATTAGTATCTTGAAAGAGTATATCAAAAAAAATCAAAATGATATTAACGGAAAACCTAAAGGACAGCAGCAGGATTAGTATCTTAAAAAAGTATGTCAAAAAAATCAAGATGATATTAACGAAAAACCTAAAGAACAACAAAATACAATTAAGATAACTTATATAAAGAGAATTTCTTTACCCACCTCCCAACCTTCTAGGTCACCTATGGTGAAAAACCACATATACCCCTGACTTTGGAAATGCATTTCCGAAATGAAAGAAAAAGGTGTTTTCGGAGATGCATCTCCGAAAGCGCCTTTTTTTTTCCAAAATTTGTCTTATTTCAGAAATGCATTTCCGAAAACAACATTTCGGAAGTTCATTTCCGAAATACTGAGCGTTTTGCAGATTTAGCCTCTCTCCCCCATTCATTTTACCCTAATCTTCTTCCAAACTCAGCCTCTCTTCAAGTTTTCTGCAAAAGCAAGTGTGAAGTATCAGAGATTGCCAAAATCTTCTTCCAATCTCAACCTAAATCATCTCAAACTCTATTAGTGGTAAGTTTATCAATTTTTTTCAATTTTTAGATCCATTATTCATATCTCTATTAGGGTGTTTAGAAATTGCAAAAATCACATTAATGTAGGTTGGTACTGCTATTTAGATTGTTTACAATGAATAAAAGTAGTTTTTATTTAGGGTTTTGGGGTCTGTCATGGAAGTTGCAGAAAACTTCATCGCAGGGGTGTTTCAGAAGTTCATTTCCGAAAACACCTCCATTCTCAGTTTCGGAAATGAACTTCCGAAGTGTATCAGAAATGCAATTTTTTTTAGTTTTTTATGTTGTCTCGCATATTAATCGATTTCAATTGTTTTCAGGAACATGTCAGGCAACCAAGCACGCATCAGACAGGGTAGAGAGACTCAGACTGCGTCGGCTAGACGCGACCGGGCGGCGGCGCAGCTGGCGTCGACGCAGGGACGGCGGCAGGGCCGGGGACGGCGTGTGCGAGTTCCCGTGAAGATGGACGAGGGTACCTCTACATCTGGATCGAGGAGTCGTCTGGCTCGGGTATCTTCTTCCCGCCAGTGAGAGGAGGAGGAGGCGGCGGAGGAGGAGGAGGCAGTGACATACCACGAGGCGGAGGAGGTACCGGATGTTGACCCTCCACACGGGGAGGAGGAGGAGCAGGAGGAGGGCTACCCGGAAGGGCCAAGTGACACTTCCGTGCTGCTTACCTACCACGAGCACGTCGCTCGGTGTATCTGGGAGGGAGAGGTATTTTTTATAATTTGCCCGACTATATTATTTAACCGTTTATAATTTATCTGTTTATTCAATATTTTCTTAACGGTCTATTTAACATACTTTTTTATTTGTTTTTTTGTAATAGGAGAGAGAGCCTTTGAAAATGGTGAACCACTCCCGGAAGGTTTTCAGTCTGTTTAAACCAACTGCTGAGTGGTTTAACGACGCGGTGAGAGCTTCAGGGCTTAGTGGGCTCTGCATGACGGGGTATACCACCATCAGCCACGGTATGTAGGGGGGCTTTGTGGAGCGATGGCACAGGGAGACGTCTTCTTTCCACTTACCGGTTGGGGAGATGACGATCACCTTGCATGATGTGCAGTGTCTTCTCCACCTGCCGATCAGGGGGGCGCTGTTGCACCACTCCCGGATCCAGAGGATCGAAGCAAGTGAGTGGATGGCGCTATATTTGGGTATGGAGCCCGAAGTTGCTGACTATGCGGGTGACGACCTATTTACACATTATCATCGTGGCTGCGCTCTCCGGTGCTGGTACATGTTTGTGGTAGGCGCTGCAATCTTTGTGGACAAGAGTGCAAGGTACGTCGACGTGACCTACCTCCGCTACTTCATGGACTTGACTACCGTTCACCAGTGGAACTGGGGGGGCAGCTACTCTGGCATACCTATACCAGAAGCTGAATGAGGCCTCCAATTGGAGGACGAGGCAGTTGACCGGATCCTGCACACTACTTACGGTACGTTTCATTTTAATTGTTTCATATTTATTTATGTTTCGTATTTATTTTTAATACATTATCGTGTTTATGTTTCAGAGCTGAATCATCTCTTACTTCTCCCGCATCCACGGCTTCCACATTGATCCTGAGTACGATGACGCCATGCCCAGGGCCGCCAGATACGTTCTCCAGAGGGGGAACAATGCAGTGGGACCATACCGTGGGTACCTCGACTGCACGATGCACGATGACGTCACTTGGAGGCCATTCAGCGACTACACTCATGTTGTCCCCTTTGACGGCATATCTTTATATTCTGGCTGGTTGGCATGCGGGACCAGCACCATGGTGCGGTATCTCCCTGAGTGGTGCATGCGACAATTTGGGTATGCGCAGATGATACCCAGGTCACCTTTTGAGGCTGCTCCCGACACGGTGATCCGAGTGCAGCTCATTGGCATATTTGAGGATTGGGAGCGTCATGTGGTACCGGAGGAGTATCGTCGCATTCGGGTCACCCAAGACTGGCACAGTGTGGAGGGGTATGTCACTTGGTTCTATCGGGTGTCACATCCTCTGCTGAGAACCGACGCTCCCGGCGCTCCTAGGCCAGCACACGAGGAGATCCTGGAGAACCAGCAGACCGAGGATGACCACGCCATTGATCTCCTGCCGATCTGCCAGCGGATAGAGATGCTTGGGCGGGACGCGTTGGATCGAGGGGTCGTTTATCAGGGCGGTCCAGAGGCAGTCGCCGTGATGGAGATGATCGTCACTGATGCGGGCCGTGCGGCGGCATATAGGCGGCAGAGGAGGTCCCAGGGAGAGAGGGTTAGGCATACCCAGTAGGGGTCCGGGTTTATTTTTTTTGTTTTCAGATTGTATCTCTCGCACACTATTACTATTTGGATCGACTTGTATATATTATTTGGATTTGATTTATCATATTAGTATTTTCTGTTTATATGTCGCTTATTTTATTTGGCGTGTTCCTTTAATTAAAAATACGAGACTGTTTCGAAAAACATAAAAAAAACACAGTTTCTGCATAATTCGGAAGGACATTTCCGAAACCCCCCAAAATCTGAAAAAAGGTGTTTTCGGAAGTGCATCTCCGAAAACACACCCCATTTGGTGTTTTCGGAGATGCACTTCCGAAGTCTGAGAAAATTTAAAAAAAAAAAAAAAACTTCGGAAATGCATTTCCGAAGCAGGGGTAAAGTGGGGTTTTCGCTGGGGTGACCCCATAGGGAGGTGCGTAAAGAAATTTTTTATATAAATTATATATCATATCATTTTCTATATTTTAAAGCTTTCATGCATTCGCATATCGGTATGGTATCCCACTCATAGTCATAAATTTATTTCGTATACAAAGATGGACAAAAAAGGAAAAGATGTAATATATCAAGATTTTGCTTATGTTATTCTAATTGAATTGAAGACGGAACACAAGTGGGAAAAAAAGATAGATAAGAAGAGAGAGAGAGAGAGATTTGATTCGCCTCAATTGAAATTAGTGTGAGAGAGAATAACAAAAAGAAGATAAGAGGTCGAAGATAGCTCCATTTTGAAAGACACGTGTGGGAATTTATTTTATTTTATTTATAGTGCCCTTTTTTTCTTTTCTTTAAGGCATTGCCAAATCCTCAAAGTGCCGGGAATTCGAATTTCTGTAGGGCCTGATGAACTGGTATCTGCATGTTTTACGGATCATGCCAATTTTCTTTTCTTTTTCGTTTCTATAGCTTCCTCGTATTTTGACTATGCCTACGTCATGTGCGCCCATTTATTATACATTTCTCGATACAAACCCATTGTGATAATAATAGCTACATTTCTCTTTCACATACGATACAAACCCATTGTGATAATACTTAATAGCTACTAACCTTAAGCATCATGTATACCGACCTGGATTACATATTATAAAAATAGCATGTAACCATAAAGTCTAAATCATATAGTAAAAATAACATGGAGTTACACTTAGGATGACAAACAAACACGTTCACCCATTTAAAATCGTTTGTGAAGGATGTTGGAATATTCTAATTCAATAATTATTATGTAAACAAACATATTTATATGAATTATATGAATTATTTATTAAATTAAGAATTTTAATTGATTAAGTGATCAAATAAAGTTTAAAAGACTAATTAGATTTTTATTTAATAATTAGTTAGTTGATTAATTAGATATGAATTTAAATATGAGTAGATGTCACATGGCCCATTTTAGAATAATGGAAACCTATTTGGCCATCATCCTATATATCGAATATGGTCCTGCAAAACAAACAATTTATGTCTTTTTTCCATCGGAAGAGTATTCAAGGTATTAGGAGTATCGGTTGAAAAATAATCATACAAGTTATCAAGTGTTCGTTGTTTCTTCTAACTTTTAAGATTAATAACTTTCAAGATTAATGCCAACGGGAACTTTCTCAATAGATCTAAGTATTCCTGCAATATCTTCTGTCATATACTAACATGTCGTAGATTCTGTAATTATATATATATATGTTTGTATTATCTATTCTACTCCGCACTAAAGTATATGACATAATAAGTACAATATATATGATTATAATTGTTATTGATTAAATTTTCAACAATTGGTATTAGAGCAAGTCTTTATATTTACTTTAGTTGTCCTCTAAATATTAATTTTTTTTTTATCATGAAACATATATTTTAAATTCATAATTTTTTTCAATATTGATATATATGTTTTATGAGGCATGAAGTTTTATGATAATTTTTGAGTATTTTTTTGTTACACATACTATGAAGTTTGTGGTTTGTGTGTTATATTTATCTTTAAAAGATTTATATAAATTTAGGATTTTCATATCTTTTGTATTAATCCTTCAAAATAAATACTATATATTTGTTTTAGTACATTTGGAAATATACTTGTAATTTAAAAATTTTAATATCATGATAAGGATCTATTTTAAGTTATAATTTCTAGAATTGTATCTGTGATAATGAAATGTATTTGTGAAGATTTTGATTTTTTTTAGATATGTTATTTAATATATATTATGCTAAATATATTTGAAATTATATATATGGTTGAGAACCATAAAAGTATATTTTCTTTCAGGGTTAATAATAATTCACCCCCTGCAATGTTAGCGAATTTTGCATTTCCCCCCTTTCTACCTTTTGGCAACGGTGTTTTCAAAACAACTGTTGTCAAAATCTGCCTTTGGCAACAGTGTTGAGAGTAAACCGAAATACGCTCATATTACAGAGAGTGAACTACTATTAACCATTTCTTTAATGATTTTGATTTAAATATTTTATTTGTTGCTTGAGAGTATATATTTATATATATATATATATATATATATATATATGTGTGTGTGTGTGTGTGTGTGTGTGTGTGTGTGTGTGTGTGTGTGTTGTGTGTGTGTGTGTGTGTGTGTGTGTGTGTGTGTGTGTGTGTGTGTGTGTGTGTGTGTGTGTGTGTGTGTGTGTGTGTGTGTGTGTGTGTGTGTGTGTGTGTGTGTGTGTGTGTGTGTGTGTGTGTGTGTGTGTGTGTGTGTGTGTGTGTGTGTGTGTGTGTGTGTGTGTGTGTGTGTGTGTGTGTGTGTGTGTGTGTGTGTGTGTGTGTGTGTGTGTGTGTGAATTATTTGGGAAAGATAAATATTAAATTTAAATCTTATTTTGATGATTTAATTCTTAATTTTGAATTAAAAAAAGATTTTATTATCAAATATTTTTATTTGATTTTTTAATTATTATTTTATCTTTCAATTTGAATATAGATGTTGGGAGATAAGATAAATGCTAATTTGTTTAATATATATTTAGTTATTAGACAAATATTGTAAAGTCTCTTGAGAATATGGAGTTTGGGAGAGAGAGATATAGTCAAAGAAAAAATCGACTAAGAAAGAATTGGTTCTAACTCAATTCATATAGATGCTATTTATATAGCAAACTCGTACTCTCATACGAATATTATTGTTCTTTCTCTCAATTAAATTAAGAAATTAATTCTTGAAGATCAAACTCAACATCCTCAAAAACTATAGCATCAAGTGTCTTAAAGAATTGAATGAAAAGAGAAATTCTATTTGGTATGATTAAAAAACTCTATTATGATAATTGTGACACATGTTACTAGTTATAATTTTGGAGCTTCATAAGATGGATATCAAGTTAGTGTTTCTTAATGGCAACATTAAGAAATACAATATGGTGCAAAGAAAGAAATTTTTTGTCAATAGATACAAAGTTTATGATTTGCGAACAAATAAAATTCATTTGTGAGTTAATGAAATTATCTCATTAGTGATACCACAATTTTTCATAAGGTAATTGTCTCGGTTGATTTTGAGATGGCTATTATGAAAAACTATTGGATTTTACAAGTTCAGTGGGAGTAAGTTTATATTCCTAGTTTAATATGTTGATTTTATTTTATTTAGTCAGCAGTGATCTATGATTGTTGTGTGAAACCGAGAAATCTCTAACAAAAGTTTAGCGATGAAAGATCTTGGGCACATCTCTTTTGTATTAGGTATTTAGATACTTAGAAATTATTCTTAAGGTATCATTCGATTATCACAAAGAACTATTAAGTTAAAAATAAAACTGACATGAAAGACAATAAATTAAGGTATGTCTCAATTATCAACAGAGACTATTAAGTCTCAATCATTGTCCAAAATAAAAGAATTTGAAAATTTAGAAAATTAAGTTTTTTATACTTTGCTTATGGGAATATTATATATGATTTTATACGTATATGGAAAGATATGTATAAAATCATTAAATAGATACTTGAACAATTCAAAATAGTCTATACTCATAAATCATAGATCTGACAATGAGGAGATCATTAGTATATCCGACTCGAGTATTGTAGATGTTGAATAGACATTCTAATACAAAATAAATGAAGGTAAGTATTTATGTCATTCATTTAAAATGCAATATAAGGCTTTGAAATACCACTCAAGTTATATTTTGCTGTAAGATAATCATATAATGTTTCAACAATAGGTTTTAATAGTCTATTGACTTATAAGTTATTATTGTTGAAACTAGAATTAATACATACATATGGAATTTAAGCTAAAGATTCACTAATCAAAGACTTGACATATAAGGTCTTTCATATGATTATTGTCACTAAGGATGTCTTAGATTAATGGGAGTCACTCCTTCTTTATGTTTTATAATATTGTTTTGATATCGATACACACTTTATGTTAAAATTATCTGCAGAAATAATGTTTATACGGTTATTGCTGTTATAATTATTTTTGTATCGTTTGTGCAAATATTGAATTGGTAAACAATTTAGTTTGATCTCAATAAAGACTTCAATTGTACCAGTTGAAAATATACATGATTTAGAGATCATGTTGCATAAAATTTCCATGTCCCTCATACATATCGATATATGTCACCAAGTACATTTATATGGTGGTCGTTGGGGTTCCGTCACGTTATACGTCAGTAACAACAATCGCGGTGGTCTCATTATTAATGTATGAAATGGACTAGATTGTAAAATTGAAATCTAAGGATAAATAGAATTAGGATACACGCCTATAGACTGTTGAAGGGTAATTTAGTATTTTAGCATGTTGCATATGTGGCCCTAGTTTTTAGTGTATAAATAGACTAGTAGTAATTGTCATTTAAACCTAATCATTTTTCCTTACACTTTTGTAGCCTTCATTGCAGAGTAGTAATATCATTCCTTTTGCTTTCTTAAACCTTGTTCACTAACAATTGGTATCTAGAGCTCCGGTTCGGATCCACAGGGAAACACGGGTGAACGGTGAGGCGTTGTGTGATAGATTTTGGTTCTTGTATTCATGTTAAATCTTGAACAAAATCGTAACAGAATCATATTTTCTAATTCTACGGGATTGGGAAACGCTGTGTTTGGTGATATCTGAGTGACTTGCACAAGGTTGAAGATGAAAGGAAACGGTAGTTTGAACACCAAACTTCCAGTGTTCGATGGTAATAATTGGAATCGTTGAAAGATTTAGATTCATGTGTTGTTTGGCGCTCAATATGTTCTTGATCTCGTCAACGATGGTTATGTTTTAGTTGCACTTCCAAAAAATGCAATTGATGCATAGAGAAATGCTCAGCATGACATGAGGAAGAAAGATCATAAGGTGTTGTTCTTTATCCATCAATGTGTGGATGTGAATGTGTTTGAGAAAATTGTTTATTCGACGACAGTGAAGGAGGCGTGGGACACACTGGTCAGATCTTACAGTGGTGACGCATCAATGAAGAAGGTGAAGCTTCAGTCTCTGAGAAAGTAGTCTGAGAATCTCAACATAAAGAATAACGAGAAGGTCTCTGAGTACATCTCCAGAGTGACTCTGATCACTAATGAGATAAAAGCTTGTGGAAAAACCCTTTCTGAACAGTAATCATAGAGAAGGTATTGAGGTCTCTTACTCCTCAATTTGATTATATTGTTGTAGCAATTGAACATTCTAAAGATATGGACACCATGAGAATAGAAGAGCTGCAAAGTAGTCTAGAGGCGCAAGAGTTGTGTGTGACTGAAAGAACCTCTGAGAGGGAGGTTGAGTAGGCTCTGAAAGCTTCTTTTGTCAAGAAGGACCAGAAGCATAATAGATGTGGTGATAGATTCTAGAAGTCAGAAACCTCTACTTTTGATGAGAAGAAACATCAGAAGGGAAAGGATAAGTCGACAAGAAGAATGTTCAATGTTACTGTTGCAAGCAGTTTGGCCATTTTGCTAAAGATTGCTAGTCAAATAAGGGAAGGAAATCAGAAGAAGCAAATATAGCCAGAGGAGATTCTAATGATGAACCTGTGCTATTGATGACTTCTGAGTCTGATGGAAAATGTTTGGCAGATTGGTGGTATATGGAAACGGGCTGTTCAAATTACTTGACTGGAAATAAACAATGGCCGATAGCTTTTGATTCCAAAAGGATGACAAAGATCAGATATGCTGATGATAAGTAACTTAATGCAGAGGTATGGAAAATGTCAAAGTTAAAGTGAAGAATGGGAAGACTGTTCTAATCAAGGATGTTTGGTATGTTCTTGGAATTAAGAGCAATATGATGAGTGTGGGTTAGCTCATTGAGAAAGGTTTCTCAGTTGTCATGAAAGAAAATCTCTTGAAGTTATTTGATTCCAATCAGAAGGTGATTATGGAATCTGAACAGGGAAGCAACAGAACATTCAATGTGGAGACAGCTAAAACAGAATGTCTTAGTACAGAGGAGGATGAAGGTGATAGTAAGTTGTGGCACAAGAGGTTGAGGCATCTAAACTATAGAAGTCTAGGGCATCTAAGTTATAAGAAGCTTGTGCGTGGAATTCCGAAGATTGTGAAGCCTTTGAAGTCATGTGAGGTATGCATGAAAGGCAAGCAACCCAGATTGCCATTTGTGTCAAAAGTATCCCCAAGAGCAAAATATGCTTTGGGAGTAGTGCATTCTAACGTGTGTGGACCATTTCCAGAACCTTCACTAAGAGGAAATATATATTTTGTCTTTTGTGGATGAGTTCACAAGAATGACGTGGGTTACACTCATTAAGTTTAAGAATGAGGTGTTTACCGAATTCCATAAGTTCAAGGTGAAGGTTGAGATACAAAATGGTCAGAAGTTGAAAATTCTCAGAACGGATGGTGGAGGTGCTCTACAAATTTCCAGAAGTTATGTGATGAGAATGGAATTGAGCATGAGGTTACTGCTCCCATACTCCTCACACGATGGTCTTGATGAAAGAAGAAATCGTACTTTGCTTGTTATGAAGAGAAGCATGTTGAAGGAGAAGAAGCTTCCTAACATCTTATAGGGAGAAGCTGTAGCCACTTCAGCGTATGTGCTCAACAGGTGTCCAACGAAGAAGCTGAAGGAAATTGCTCCTTTAGAGAAGTGGACTAGAGATAAGAAAAGTGTAATCCATCTGAAGGTGTTTGGTTCTGTATGTTACAAACATGTTCCAAAATCTAGAAGACAGAAGCTGGATGATAGAAGTAAGAAATGATTCTGATGAGGTACCACAATACAGGTGCTTAAAAGCTTTATTGTCTAAAAACTAATAAAATTGAAGTCAGCAGAGACGTCATTGTAAAAGAGTCAGAAGCATGGGATTGGAGCAAATATCAATCCATTTCTGGTGTAGTACTAACACTAGAGGTGGTTTCTGAAGAAACTTCAGAAGATTCTGAAGAAGAGTCAGAGCCAGAAGATAATTCTGGAGACTCTAAAGATGAGTCAAATGGTGAATTTGATTCTGATCCAGATTTTGACGATGGTGTAGAATATGGTGGTAATCATAACTCTGAAGGTGGGCCCTCTGAAGGAGGAGCTTCTGAAGGTAGTCCAGCATCTGACGCTGGTCATGACTCTGAAGTTGGAAAATCCAAAGAAAGAGCTTCTGAAGGTGATCCAAAGTCGAAAGGTGGTCAAGCATCTAATATTGTTTAGAGGCCACAACAAATCAGACGAATACCAAGAAGGTTTGCAAAGTTTGACATGTTACAAGATACTGAAGTAGACTCTGAAGGAAAAGTTGTTCAGTGTACCATATTAGTAGACTTTGAATTAGTGGATATTGAAGAAGCTGTCAAGAAAAAAGTATGGCTAAATGCCATGAAAGAAGAACTTGAAGCTATAGAAAGAAACAAGACTTGGGAGTTGATTAAGCTTCCAAAGGAGAAGAAAGCCATCAGCATCAGATGGGTTCAAGATAAAGCTTAAACCAGATGGATAAATTGGCAAGCACAAAGCAAGGCTACTGGCTAGAGGTTTTCTTCAGAAACCTGGGCTAGATTACTTTGATGTGTTTGCGCCTGTAGCTAGACATGAAACAATCAGACTGGTGATTGTTTTAGCTGCAAATAGAAATTAGCATATGATGCATCTGGATGTGAAGTCTGCATTTCTGAATGGTCCGTTACAAGAAGAGGTATATGTATCACAACCTCCTGTATTTGTGAAAAAGAATCAGAAAGGGATGGTGTACAAGTTACATAAAGCCTTTTATGGATTAAAGCAAGCACCCAGAGCTTGAAATTTGAAGATTGATTCATTTTTCAAGAAACATGGATTTCAGAAATGTAAGATGGAATATGGCGTTTATGTACAACATTCTGGAGGCAATATGATTCTGGTGTGTCTCTATGTTGATGACATATTGATGACAGGTGGTTGTTATGAAGAGGTAGTCAAGTTCAAGAAGATTCTGATGAGTGAGTTTGAAATGTCTGACCTAGGAAAGTTGGTATACTTTCTAGGGATGGAGGTATTGTACTCTAAGAAGGGTATAATTTTGCATCAGTTGAAGTATGAACTTGAACTTCTAAAGAGATTTAAGTTGCAGAACTGTAAGGCTTCTATCACTCCATCAGAAACCAATCATAAATTGGATTCTGACTCTGATGGTGAGGATGTGGATGCTAAAACCTTCAAACAGTTGGTTGGTTCTCTAAGGTATTTGTGTAATACCAGACCTGATATTTGCTATGTAGTTGGAATGGTTATTAGGTTCATGAGTAAACCTAAGTGGTCCCATTACTAAGCTGCTGTCATGATTCTGAGGTATATCAAGGAAATTTTGAAGTTTGGAGTACTATTCCCTTCTAGAAGAAAGACAGATTCATATTTGATGAGTTACTCTGATTCTAATTTGTGTGGAGATAGATTTGATAGAAGAAGTTCTTTTGGATACTTCTTTAAGTTTCTGGGAGGTCATATTTCTTGGTGTCCCAAGAAGCAACTTGTTGTTGCACTATCAACGTGTGAAGTTGAGTACATTGCAAGCGATGTAGCTGCATGTCAAGATGTGTGGCTTATGAATCTATTGCAGGACCTAGAGATCAAAGTAGATAATCCTCTGAAGTTGATGATTGATAACAAGTCTGCAATCTCTAACATCCCGATTTTATTATCTATTTATATAGTTAAGTTTATTTGATATTTAATAATTGTTTATTTTATTTAATGATTATTTGGCATGATAATTATTTGATTTGGGTGATTATTATTAATTGAGACTATTTTAGATAGTAGAATTATAATATAATAGGTGGTGGGCCTAATTATTAGAAAGAGTAGTGGGTTGGGTTAAGTCCAATTAATTAAGAGAAGATAGTAAGGAAATAGGGTTTTAGAGTTTACTATCATTTTGAATAGAAAGAATAGAAAGAAGAGAAGAATAACATAGAAGATAAGAAGAGGGGATTTGTAGATTTCTTGAATATTGGAGGAGTTTGAATAGAGGTAAGGGTTAGAATCCAAGTTCTTATAGTTTACATGATTGGGTAATGTTGTATGTGTTAGAAATGGGATTTCAATTAGAGTATTTTCATAATTTCATGAGATTTGTGTTGTTTATGCTTAGAATTGGTAGAAATAACATGTAATAATGATTTCTTACTGGATTCCACGGGTGGATTTTGATTTATAACATGTTTGATGAAGAGAATGTGAGAACCTAACTTTTGGGATTTGGGTGAAATTCATATATTTGCATGATTAATGAGGTTTTGATGAATATAGAGGTCCTTATGTGTTGTATATATGATATGTATGTGAATTTCGTGTGCAATTTTGAGCTAGAACATGAATTTGGGTGTGGGGATGAGAAGGGGATTATGCTGAACTCGTACAGGGAAATGTTCCTTCACTACGATCGCGGCGCGAACAATAGATCGCGGCGCGAACAATAGATCGCGGCGCGAACTGAGTAGTTGGTAGGCTATTGGCTTGTAGTTCGCGGCGCGTCTGTAGGGTGGCGGCGCGACTGTAGGCATATTTGAGAAAAATTCGAATACATGTAACTTTTGATCCGTAACTCTGTTTTATGCGCCGTTCGAAGCGTTATGAAGCTAATGAGATTGTCTATATGATAAAGTAGGATTAGATAGCAATTGTTTAATTTAATTATGATGTTAGTTGGGAATAACATGTAATTATATGTGTATGTTATGGATGAATTGTGCATGATCAATGTTCATGGATGTATTATGTGATATGATAACCGTGGATTATGTGATTGATTGCTAAATGCTAATTGATGTTTGAGATTGGATTGGATGTCATGTTGTGTAATATTGTGCAAAGTTGTAAAGATGTGATTGTGTAGTTTAAGAGATAGAGAGATCGTCTTAAATGCATGAGTCTTGTTTTGTTGCACACGTACACAAGCATGAGTTTTTGAAAGTGGCAATGTTGGGTAATCTTGCAAAGGTTATTTACTTGTCCCAAATCTGACGCCGAATGAGATTTGAAAGCTTAACGCGGAATGAGGCTTTTGAGGTGGTTATCTAGTCTATAGAGGAAAGACAGTCGGCATGACCGGAAATGATAACGGATGGGATCCACATGCATATTACATAGAGTCACACTTGAGTCGCACGTGTCGGTGTGAATTGTGTTTTGTGTGATTTTGCAATATGATTGGCTTGGATTGATTATGTGATAAGTGATGCATAATGTGAATTTTATGTGATAGTTGTATACTTGATGGCATTTCATTAGTGGGTTATAATTGTTGAAATAGTAATTAGATATAATTACTCGAATGATGGAATTTGGTGACCTAGCGATGAAACATGTTAATTTTGATGTATGGTTATAAAAGCATGTTTTTATAAAGAGTGATGAATTGTGAAATGTATGCTTGTTTGTATTACATTTCCCATTATTATGTTTGCTATAAGAAGTTGAATTCTCACCCTTCTGTTTGAATGTTATCCTTCGTTGGTAACGTGCAGGTTCCGACGAGTAGTAGCTTGTCCGAGGATTTAGCCGAGGAGCTCCTGAGTTTGTTATTGGATTAGGTAGCGAGTCATATGCTCTGATCATGTAACACTTGGGGGGATATTCTTTAGACTTATGCTTATGTTTGGATATTGCTATTTCCTATGTTTTGTTGGATATTCGGATGTATTTGTTTAAGATCTCGATATGTTGTTTAAGGCTATGTGGCCAAGATTGTGGATTTCAAATGAGTATGTGGATTTAAATGTTTATTTGAATTCGGTAGATGAATATAGTATGAGATATATTCATTGAAACTTTTAATAGCAATTCAATTGTTTTCCGCAAGCGTTTATGCATAATGTATGAAAGCATGAGATTTACATTTGTGTTACAATATGATCTTTGCATATTAAGAATGTTGGATGTTTGTTTTAGGTTTTCATTGTGTTGGAAATAACATGTGACGCCCTTTTACTTATGCATGATTACTCTGTAAGATGATATATATATATATATATATATATATATATATATATATATATATATATTTGGGGTTAGAAAAGGGGTGTTACACAATCAATCTTGCCAAGAATCCAGTACTACACGGAAGAAGAAAACATATAGAGACAAAGTGTCATTTCTGAGAAGTTAAGTCCAAAACGAAGTACTAGAAGTTGTGCACTATAGCACCCAGAAGCAGGTGGCAGACGTTCTGACGAAGGCAATCAAGAGAAATCAATTTATTTTCTTAAGGGATGGAAATGGTGTTGTTAGTTTTGTATAGAAAATCCTAAATTAAGGGATGATATTGAAGGGTAATTTAGTATTTTAGTATGTTGCCTATGTGACCCTAGTTTTCAGTTTATTAATAGACTATTAGTAGTTTTCATTTAAACCTAATCATTTTTCCTTACACTAATTTGTAGCCGTCATTGCAGAGTAGTAATATCTTTCCTCTTGCTTTCTTAATCCTTGTGCACTAACAAATACTATGGTATAATTATTAAGATATATTGCCCAAGTGGGAGATTGTTAGAATATTTATATTTAAATATTATTTAAGGTGACAGGTAGAGTGAGACATTAATCAAGTCCCTCATCATAGGCCATATATATAACAATCATTAGATTAAATGGGTTCACTGGTGTTATCACGTTCCATACCACCAGGGCCGGTCCTTTGAATTTTGATACCTTGGGCGAATCAAAAGAGTGGTGCCCCTATATTTTTTTAACAATTAATACATAAAGATAAAAAAAATTGAATAAAAAACACATTTTCATTTGACATTGTGCAAAAAGAATACAAGTATTGATCTTTGAATCAATGTTTATACTGCATCAAAATATAAACCACTATAAAGGGAATTATTCTTCTTCTTTTTCTTCTTCTTTTTGATCTGATCTTTTTTCCTATAAAAAATTGACCAAACCTTTAAAATTATTTAAATATCAACCTCTTAGCATTTTTTGTTGCAAAATCATTAATAATTTGGTCATAATCAAGGTTTTTCAAAAAATTATTTCCAATTGAAATCAACGTAAGACTATTTAATATATCTTGTGACTTAATAGATCTCAAATAAGATTTTAATAATTATAATTTAGAAAAACTTCTTTCAAGCAGATGCATCATTGATAGGAATAGTCAATATTATTCTATAAGCTATTCATGCATTAGGAAAATAATTAAAAATCTTTAAAGAACTCAGTATCATATAGCTTGATTTTGATTCAACTGTTAAAACTTCTCTAATAACTTTCAATTCTTCAAACAAAATTTTCCCATCAAGATCAACAGCTTAATCCAAATTTGATCAGTCGAAAGATTTATAACCTTTCAAATAACATTATCAATAATATAAAATATTCTCTATATCATTATTTTAATTTTAGTGCCTCAATTAAATTTGTTAGTTGCTAAAATTATGGATATTAATTGATTTTATTTTAGGGGAATTAATTGATTGTATTCTATATTTTATTTATGGAAAATTATATTATTTTATTAATTTTGACTTTGTAATGCCCCTATAATTTTGTTAGTAAGTATTTTTTTTTAAATTCTAATAAGTTCTTTTATTTTAAAAAAATTCTTTTAATATATAAAAGAGTAAAAAAATATTTTGGTGCCCCTAAAATTATGGGGCCCTGGGCTCCCGCCCCGCGAGCCCATGCTCAGGGCCACCCCTGCATACCACTTTGAATACTATGTATTTCCTTTTTTTCATCTGATGTTACACAACATCCCCACATAGCCCTTTTGTCGAGTGACAGATCTCGACTAAACAGAATCCCACGTCTTTGTCGACGACAAATAACTTACTTTTACATTTTATGATGATACATAATGATTGTTAAATGTGATTCATGGTGAAAGATTTAACTAGTACTCCACCCTAGAAGTTACCATTATGTAATTATTATATTTCAATAATTATAATGTGCGCAAATATATTTATATGAATTATACTATATATTTATCAAATTAAAAGTCTTAATTGATTAAGTGTTCAAAGTTTAAAAATTGGATATAAACTCAAATATGAGTAGACGTCAAGATGAACCATTTTGAAATAATAAAAACCTAATTAGCCATCACCCTGTATATTATATATCACCCTATATATTATATAGATTATGGAAACCTAATTGACGATCACATAAGCAATTTATCTATTTTTAACATCTGAAGAGTATTCAAAACATTATGATTCATAATGAAAACTAGTAGAAGACCCGTGCGTCCGCACGGGTAATTCATATCTTAATGTGAATAATATAGTACAAACGAAATTAGCACATATATCTTAATGGTTCTTAAGAATATACTTTAAAATGTTAACATGAAACATCATCCTTGAAAGTGAAATATTACAAATATCACTCATAACTATAAATATGTACGGTATTGTGGTGATTGTGACCCGTGAAAATCATGAGTTTCAGTAATAAAATTTCATAGGAGTTAGTAAAAGTTACATTGAGTCTAGTACCTAAGGATTTGTTACAAAATTTATAAATTTTCAAATGCATAATTGGTAAATTTATCTTATACATAGTATAAAATATATTTAAAAGCATATATAAATTTGAAATAAATTATTTAATTGTAAAATAACAATTATCATAAAATTCAATTGTATTAAAAAAATCATACCAAATTAAAAGAAAAAAGGGATCAGTGAGATGAAGAAAAAAATAAAAATCTTGATATTTGAAATTAAAAATTTTGTTTCTCAAATAAAGATTATTGTTGATTAAAATAAAATAGACATTGTGTTGATTGTGACTCATAAGATTAAATATTTTATTATCGTATTTATATGTTAATTTTGTATATGATATCCATTAATCATCTGAGAGTTATCAAACAATATTAAGTTATCAAAAAATATTAAGGTATTTGTTTGTTTTCTTAAAGAATTTAATAGAAATACATCGACAAGAAATTTTTCACGGTCAATTAATCACAATAAAATGTTTGACTTTCATTTTAACTTTTTTAAAGTAATATAATTGAATGGTTATGATGTATTGATAATGTAAATTTTTTTACAATAAATTCTTTTTTAAACTAAACATCAATACATTCTTTAAGTCATTATATTTATTACTCTAAAATAATATTCACATAAAACAACATATAAATCACTGCCTATTTAGAATTATCAATTTACTAAGAATTTTAAAAGCAAAAAAATTTATCAACCTTAGTTATCAAGTAACGCTTAATCACTTAATTCTCATAACTTAATTTTCATATTAAATTAAATAACGATGATTTATTTTTAAGAATAGAATATTTAATCACCCTTTCTAATAATTCAGTCTTTATAAAAATAGGAAACATAATTAAAACAGTTAAAATAGAGAAACTTAACTCTAACTGAGTGAGTTTCTCAAGGGATAAGCTAAATAATGCAAAGGATTAAAACCAGTCACAGCCTTTATTTTTAAGTTTACATAGTCCTATATCTATTAGTTATATATAATATACATGGCTCAATGTAAATAATATTAAAGTATAATGTTGCATTCTTTCTAAGAGTATGAATATGTTTAAAAATAATAAAATCACATGTTGTTAAGTTCCATGATAAAATCCTAGGCTGCTAAATAATACTGATGCCTAGAGCTACCGTTTGAAAGTTGATAGAGTGAGAAAGTATAACTTCATGACACAATGCTAGTGTTGTACTTGTATATGAAAAGTAGTTTATTGGACAGGTCCTTGAGGTCCAAGTGTTTATGTTAAGTACCAATTTGAAAAAGCCAATTGAATTTCTCTCATATTTAGTGTTGATTTTATGCTTTTCACATAAGAAAAAAGATTTTATGTCAATCAACTCCAAAAAGGAAATTGAATATATGGTGATCTTATGAATTTGGTAAAACTTTATCAGTGATGTCCAAGTGATTTTATGCAGCATAAGTCATCTAACTATGTCAGTGGTAAAACTACAGTGAGTCATGCTTTTCACAATTTTCTTCTATGAGTTTATGAAACAGAAAAAGTGAAGGGATCCTGAAGTAAAATCTCACGTTGAATGACTAATGTTTACTAAGCAGAGCTGATCCAAAAAGTTTAATGCATTATTGTTATGGTTACATAAAACCATGCATTCATACAATAGATATAAAAGTGTGCATAAACTTAGAAAAAATGCATAAAATTGCAGAATCAAATAGACAAATGGCTATAAATCTAATCACAATCAAACTGTAGTATAACCCATAATTGAGTCGAAACCGAAAAAATGCAAGAATTCCAAAACGCAATCAATTCTGAACACAACGTAAATCAAATTCCGAACTGGAACAAAACTCGATTTGAAATAGAAACAAACCTTCATGAACCCCAAACATAACCTTGAAGCTCAAATAGATACACAAAACCGAAATTGAAATAATTCAAAATCGTTCACACTTAACCACTTTAACATACTCATATAAGTTAAGTTTTCAATACATAAGCTTTAACTTTAAACAATGTAATTTGTGATGAGCAATTCACTTTCTGAATAATTTGCATTTTATTGAAAATGGAATTATAAAATATAAATGAGTTAATTCCTGTCAAAGTAACACAAAGGCTGCATCAACAGAATCTGTGCAAAGGACCACAAGGGTAATTTCACACAGACAAAGAGTCACATGGCCAGGAAACAGCTCTTCACACAATGTCTGATTCAATTGCTGAAATCATCATCACTGCTTTGTTATCCAAGAGATAAGAATTGGAATAGAAAAGAGAGTATATGTGTGTATGTATGTAAATGTGCAGAGCTGTTAGCAAATTTCACTGAGAAGGATCATCGACATCATCACTGCATTGTTATCTAAGAGATGACAATTAGAATAGAAAAGAGAGTATATGTGTGTATGTATGTATATGTGCAGAGCTGCTAGCAAATTTCATTGAGAAGGATCATCGACTTGCACAGCAACTCAGAGTGTGGAGCCTCGTAATTAAACTAACAACTAATGTGTGTAAACCATGATTGTAGGGTTATAGAGGAAGGCTCAGATTCACCTTATCTTAAACAAAAAGTGGAAGAAAAGAGCCTCACCACGGGTGCATTATCAGTATCTATAGAATGAACCATGATGGTATTTTCAAATAGATACTGTAACACCATGCCAGTAGCCAGGTTCTTCAACCTGTTGTCTGATCTAAAAGTTGAAAACAACATCATAGCCTCCAAGTATCCTCTACCAAGAAACTTACATAATAATAAGATATTGTTGAATGTGCAAGTCATATAAGAGGTTCCAAGTGCAAAAACAGAAGATTACTAATTTATAAAACACACAGAGCAGTGAAATTTAATGATTAGATATGACTTACCCAAGCTCGGAGAGCTTAAGGTGTACTTCAGCATAATTGGCAAAGAAGGCATCTTCTATAACTGAAATGGATAAAAAGAATGATCTTCGTGAGTGTCTCACATGGATCAATAACATATAATTATCAAGAGACAAGAAGCTAAAATGACTTGAAATTTCATACACGTATAGGACTTGCCACCGCTTTAAAATCAGTGAATCTCATTTAGAATCGTGGCAAAGATGTAGGCCCCGCATTAAAGTCATCAAGAGCAAACCAAAATATACATGCTTTATCAAAAAACTGCACCATGTAAATCAACTTTGCTCAAACCAGATCCAGGAAATAGAATAATTAATTCAGTAATAATCTTTACCTTTTGAACCACATAATTACCAAAGACATCATTCATCAAAACCATGTTTATCTTATGTAGTTGTTTTTTCAAGCTTCTGTTGAATAAATCGGCTCCCATATTCATTTGCAGTGTCAACGATAGCAACCTAATTCAATTTAATTTCAATGGTAGAATAAAAATACATCAAAAACCAACAAACAAAAAAATATACATGAATTCGACAACATATCCAGTAATTTCAGAGAGCTCAAAACACTTGGCTTTATTGCTCTTGAACACTACCAACAGAGAAGAAGCAAAGCTTTCATCCATGTCCACAGTATCTACATGCCAAGGTCCCATGATCCCAGATGATTTCCTAATTTCCTTCAGCTAGTCGTCCAATTATACTCTGCACATAGAAATTATGGTCATATGGGAAGTCTCCAAACAAATGCAGATGCGCAAATGCCAACTTACCATTACAGTGGTGTTAGATACATTTGCAACATAGTAATTATTTTCTAACCTGGGAAGTATTAACATCTAACTCATGAGCTATTATTACAGCTAATTCAGTAAAGTGATGTTTCATATCATGATCATGTTATGTCAAATGTTGTGGATAATTTTGAATTCCGTTCTTTCATAATTGTAGATGTGTACTTCTAAAAGGGAAAAGAAATAAAAATAGAAAATAAACCTTGTTATCAATAGTTAGTCATGGGATGTCTACATACTTGATCTGCAGACCCTCCTCCAACTGTTTCTGAAAAAAAAAAGTTAAATTTACTCAAGGCATATAAGCGACCAATACCTAGTATCTACAACTCCGTGCTTTAATAGCTAATTGTGCAGCAACATCTGATGAGATACAAGAAATCAGCTAATTGTGCAGCAACATCTGATGAGATACAAGAAATCATACCGCTACGATCTTGTAGCTTGTCAAATACTTCTTCAGCTTCCTTAAACTTGTTCCCCTGCAGTTGAATCAATTATATGAATCTGAAATTGAAAGCCCGCACTCAATAACAGTCTATGCAATATTCACAGTCAACAAAATAAATTCAAAACAAATATAATTCCAAAAAGCAGTACCGCCATTTCTTAAACAATCTCCATGATAAAAAAAATACAACAATAACTCATTTTTAACATCAAAACACAAGGTCAAGGTTAAAGGGAACAATTTCTTACCTGAGTGAAGATGGGTTCAATGGGTTGAAGCTGAGTTGCTGAAAAACCAGACGAAAGAGAGTGAAAACATGGAGGTGGTGATGGTCGTGGATATGGAGACGGCGGTTTTGGGTTTTGGGTGTCTGTGAATATGAATAGAGAGAAGGAAAGAGGAAAAAAAAGAGAGAGAAAGAG
>NC_081180.1:8885628-8903761 GCF_029867415.1 Vicia villosa | reverse complement strand
TTACTCTTTTCAGAACGTTCAACGTTTTCGCACTCGTAGTCACGCTACCATCGCTCCGGACGACCGCATTATACCATATCTGAACGTTGCTGGTTTCGGTCCGATTAGCAGGATCGCCGAGTCTTCTATTGACCTCAAGTTTGTTCTTGCTTTGCTAGAACGCTGGAGGCCAGAGACACACACCTTCCATCTTCCAACAGGGGAGTGCACCATCACCCTTGAAGACGTTCATATGCTACTTTGCCTTCCTGTTGATGGTAAGGCAATTAATGGTTGTGTTATGCAAGCGAATTGCTTATGCCATGAGGCAATTGGGATAGACTTGATAGAAGGAGTCGTTGGTGCTAGGGGGCAAGGTGTTAACCTCAAGAGGTTAAAGGATTATTATAAAAAATTTCACTTGAATGATGCGTCTCCCCAAGAGACCATACTGCAGAAAACTAGGTGTTACATACTGTTGCTTATTGGAAGCGTTTTGTTCCCAGATAGCACTGGTAACACGGTTAACTTTATGTATCTTCGTTTGCTAATGGATTTTAGTAGAGTTGGTCTGTACAGCTGGGGGTCTGCGGTTCTGGCTACCCTGTACCAGTCACTATGCAAAAACGCGGTTGCTGAGTCCTGCACATTCTATGGATGCGCCCTGTTGGTGCAGGTGTGGGGGTGGTGGAGGATGCCCATACTGGCCCCGGTTAACAACGGAAGTTGGGACTTTCCGTATGCCTTGAGGTAAGTTTTTAGTATACCATTTTCTCCTTACACATTCTACTCCATTCTAACTAAATCATTATATTTTCGTTGTAGATATTGTGTGAAAAAAATGGACTTCACACTTAATCCGCGGTCAAATATCACAATGTACCGCATGCTAATTGATCACCTTGGACAACATCAGGTATTATCTCTAATTCTTTTCTTCTTTTATTTTAAGTATTTTCCATAAATAATTTTTCCGGCAGTCACGTATAACTCTCATGCATGCAGTTCATATGGCGACCATATCTCGAGTGCGAGTATGAGCCTAGAGCTCAGGATGCAGAAATTTGGACGACAAAGTGTTGCTTAATCCGGTACAACATAATAGAAATGCATCAAAGTGACCGGGTGATGCTTCAGTTTGGGATGTGTCAACGGATACCCGACCCTCCTGTTGACTTGGGAGTGTGGCACCTAAAAAGAGTTAACCATCAATGGACACACCAACACTGGAAGGATTTTGCACCCGATCAGCGCCAGATGTGGAAGAACCGTCGCCAGTATGTCCTAAACTTCCCCGTTAGTGACCATGAAATGAAACCTTCTCCTGAATACATGAGTTGGTATCGTACAGCCACATCCCCTAACTTGTTTCTTGCAGCTCCGTTCTATTTAATTGATCCCCGTGCACAGAACTACATCTTGCCACAACAACAACAACCGGAAGAGGAACAACAACAACAACAACAACAACAACAACAACACGAACAACAACAATAACTCCGGCAACAACAACGACAACAGCAACGACAACAACAACGCCTACAACAACGCCAACAACAGCACCTACAACAGCAACAACAACAACAACTCCAGGAACAACAACAACTCCAGCAACAACAACAAAATATTTTCAGTACTCCTTCCCGTTCCGCACGCAACATCCGCCAATCAAATATGTTTCAATCCCAATCTCAACCATTACAAGGGTATGAAGACCACCATCCTTCCTCGGACCAATATCAGACCCACTCACAACCATTCGGATTTACAACATTTGCTGGGTCCTCAAGGGGATTCGGCCAAAACCTAACTCCCGGTTCATCTAGCCTTCATCTTAGTCCCGACAATGGTCCTCATGGTGAATCCTCTTACCGTGGCGCCCCCTCCGGCTACGCAACACCTACAAACCAATTCGGCTTTAACCAAGGTAGTTCTAGTGCTGCGGGATGCTATGCGCCGGAAGTCTTTTCCCACCCCACTCCACCACCACGAATAAGCACATTTGAGGGAATGGGTAGCCGACTTTACAACAGCGATTTTCCGGATAATTATGGGGGCGTCGACGAATTCATAGACAGCGATCCACGCGACATCCCAGTACCAGCCCCCGTGACACAAACCCAACAAGAAGCACAAAGGGGAAGGGGTGGGGGTAGAGCTAGGGCAAGAGGCGGTGTCAATATTCGCGGCGGAATCAACGATCGCGGTAAACGTGTCATTACAAGACCAGGTTGCGGAACAGATGGCTATCTTGGTGATGGACGTCATTGATCATTTTGTTGTATTTTTCATTAATCTTTGCTATCGTTTCTGAAATTAATTGTAACCGATGTTTAGTTTTTAAATTATATTGTAATCGATGTTTAGTTTTTAAATTATATTGTAATCGATGTTACAATTTTGATTTTCGTTTTCTGCATTACATTTTTAAGGCGAAAAAAATATTTTTCAAATTTATTTCTGTAAATATCATAACAAATAAAATAAAAAAAAAAATTTTAAATTTAATATATTCCAATAAAATGAATTAAAAAAAAAAGAAAAAAAAAATAAAAAAAAAAGCCTTGAACTAAGGCGCCAAATGGTTTGGCTTCTAGGGCAAAACCCTAGACTTATGCGCCATTCCATTTGGCGCAAGCCTTTGGGATTTTAGGGCATGCCATTTCATTTGGCGCATGCACCCAAAATTTACACCTATACGCCATTTCATTTGGCGCATTCAGTATTCTGATATCCCAAACCTAGACAGTTTGGTAAATACTCCGAAAACATGGTTTTTTTTCGTATATTTTTTATCAAACCTAGTTATTTAAATTTTTTTTTCTGTACTTGTTAGACATGTGATTAATCATGGATAAGAATATGGTTAACTACCATTCATGAGAAAAAATATGATTAACTACAATTTTAGTTATGAATTAAACTAGTTTGTTCAATTGAATTAATCACATTTAACGAGTGTTCACCATCGGTCTCTCTTTCTTTATGTGTTTTAGGGTTATCGTTGTCACAACTCAGAAATTTTTTATCTTGGATTCAGTAATCTATAATATAAAAAAAAATTTTAAAGTTTTTTAACATGACTTTCTCAATTAAATGTCTCATTTGATAATGTTCAAACTAATTGTTCTCTCAATTTTTCCTTTTCCAACTCTTTCATTCTCAATTTTCAATTGAACAAATGCTTTCAAATTTATATCCAACTATATGTCAAATCAATATATCTACTTTTATATCGCCAATCTCCTTTTCAATTTCATTTTACACCAACAAAATTTCGCCGACTAGCCAGAGTCAAAACTGTGGCTATTTAGCAACAAAAAAAAAGTGGGCAAAATTACACTTAGCCATGGTTTATAAAATAGTTGACAAAAGTTGTGTTGCAAGTTCTTAGCCATGGTCAAAATATAATTTTGCCACAATAATTTATATCGTGGTAATAAATATTGGCCACGGTTGTATCATATTAAAAAAATGTATTAAAAAATCTAACTATACATTTAGCCACAGTTTTAGCTAATATATGTAATCATAATTTTTTTAACATCACATTTTTTAGAAGACATTGAAGATATGTAATCATCCTATGCTAATTTGGTCCATCTTTTACGGATCAAACTATCTGAATATATGTTTATGTGATCATGCCTTATGGCACAAATGATATGATAACATGAAATTTCTACACGTTCAAACAAATTACAATGACATAAAAATCTACCCCTATCAAGATAAACTAGATATGTAGAATATTTTTTTGCAAAATCTATTCAGCTTCAAAGTTACAACATTTTTTAGCTCAAACCGTTTGATACAATTTACTATGATTGCATCTTCTATTTCATTTTAAACTTCATTAATTTTTTCCTAATAAAGATCTTTGCAGCTTTAAGCTCCAACCCTTCCAATTTAGTAGTTAACATAGGATCATATTAGAACGTTTTAAAATCAGACATTAACTCATTATGTATGTGCTTTTTTACAGCTATTTCAAAACCATGCATGAAATCAACAAAATTGCTTTTACTTTGAACATACATCTTTACAAAAGAGTTTTCAGCTTCAGAGATTGATGTAGTTCTTATACCATAAAAAAATTTGTATCGCATGTATGTACTAGTCCACATTGTCCTTATCTCATATGTTTTGTTAACATGTTTGTTATTTGATAAACTGTATTAATCAACTACTCTATTCCACTCATTTTCAAACTCTTCTATAGTATAAGTAGTGTGAATTAATGATTTAAAAATCTTCCAAAAGTTTTGTATTCTTCTCATTCTCACAAGCATTTCGATGTAAATACCATGAACAAAGACGATGCAATGAGTTTGGAAATACATCTGGAATAGCTTCCCTCATTGCAATATCTCCATCGTTAACCACTCATTTTGGATGTTTATGATTCATTGCTTCTAAAAAATTGTAGTTTCTTCATGATGGTTGAATCCAAAAAAATAATAATAACAACGAGCTTGGTATACCTGTTTTTCTTGTAAATTGTGTTAAAAGCAAACACATTTCCAAAACATTCGTAGTTAATTTGACTAGCTGAACGAGACTAAAATAATTTTACTAAACATCCTCGATTGTTGTGGTAAGCTTTGAAAAGAACATTGGGTCATTATAAGCTTTAGCCTGTAAATAACTAAAATCAGTAAAAGCACCCCACCTTCTATTCTTGTCATTCTTTGACTATTTAAGTAGTTACATAAGTCCTTTTTACAAATTCTCATACTTGTATGACCACCTTTTTGAGCCAACATAAAATCTAAAATATGACTAGTTCTAACACAATGTATGCGCAAACAATCAACGAGCGTTTTCTCAGATTCACTCAGTTGATGATACTTCGAAATCAGATGAACATAGCATGTTGGAGCAAACTCATGGTTATGAGACGGCTCAATTTTGAAAAATCTCCACTTTTCAGTCACAAGATTTAGAGCTACTTGAAACGTCACACGACATTCCATTCAAATGGTTTCCCTTGGATCTCTACATCGGCCTATCTTCTTATCATTTTTACCCTCTTTGTTACAAATTTATTGACGAACAATTATATTCTCTTCATAATCATGTTTTACATAATCTTTTCTTGTTGCGAATCCATGACATTTTGCATATATTTCACAGTTTATATTGCTTTTTTTCTCATAATCAAATTCCAAACCTCTTATATCATCATTTGTTAGGTCATTAATCATTTTGTAAATATCTATGTCCTCTTTTCCTTCTTCAGTATCGACATTATTACAGCTAGTCAATTCTTCACAATTTATCTCTCCATGATCTGCGTACATTTAAAATTACCTATTAAAATGCACAGACAGATGTTAAGCTTTAATGTCACATAAACGTTAAGCCGAAGTCACAAAATCATTAAGCCAAAGTCACAAATCCATAAAAAAGTAGTCAACAACTTTTCATTCTTTTTACAAACTACTCATTCCTTCTTAAAAAAAGTTATCAGTAGTTGTTCATTATTAGACCAACGATTTGAGTGGATATGGGGAGAACATTCTTGTATAGATATAAATGAATATCTTGAGCAGAGGATGTAGTTACTCCCTTCGTCCCTCAGTGAGTGATCAATTTGGAATAAAATAATGTCCCAAAATAAATGACTCATTTCACTACAAGAAAAATGCTGATTAGCTGGGTGACTTTTCCAGGTGACAACCACCTCACAAATTATTGCACTTGCGGGATGCACACCACCATGCGACCTAGTTTTTTTTAAAAAAATAAATATAACTGTTTTATCATCTCGCAAAGGAGGAGGGAAGTTTGAAATTTTGGAAAAGAAAGTTGCAGAGTGTTAAACACCCCGCAACATTATTTTAAAAAAGTTGTTAAAAAATCAAATAGTGCATTTACTGAGAAGCCAGGGTGGCAGGTGACCGTTTGTTACTTTTAGTGAAACAAACGTTGCGAAGTGAAAGGCATGTTGCAAAATTCAACGTCTTTGTACGTTGCGAAGTGAGGACAACTTCGCAAGTTTTTTTGAAAATTTTGGAGTTAAATTATATCTGGCAATTAATGATGGCACAAAGTAGCAAGTGGGGTTTTCAGACATATAGGTTGCGGGGTGGAATGCACGTCGTAAGGTGCAACGTCTCTTTTTATTGCGAGGTGATTAGTACTTAGTAACTTTTCTTGTAAAATTGGAGGAGAAAATAGATCTGGAACTTAATGATGGTACAAAGTAGCTGACACATTTTTAAAACACAGATGTTACAAGGTATTAGGCACCCCGCAAGTCTCAACGAATATAATTTTTGTTAGGTATTTTTCACCTCGCAACATTTCTTTAAATACCACCGTTTCCAACCCATTTGTTTATATTTTATAAATTTACGTTGTTTAGTAGTGTATTGTAGTAACATATTTAATGATATTATGCTAAACATAATTAATACATAAACATATATTGTAGTAACATAAATATCATTTACATTTTGTTACTATTTTTAAATATTTTGTTATTATAGGATAGTTATAATATATTTAAATAGCATTGTAACATAAATATATAAATATATAATAGCATGATTAGTTTGTAAATAGTATATTATATTTTAATTTTAAAATAGAAATGTAATTTATAGTAATATAATTATATTGTTTACTATGTTTTAACATAGAAATATATAGTTGACCAAAATTTCTGAATTGGTCAATTGATTAAAATGTTTTGTGATTATTATAATGGTTACGATATTGTAAACGTGCAGTATGGAAAATTATAAGTACTATCGTAGTTGGATGTACGATCATATGTATGTTGGGAGAAGTGGACTTAAATCACTTTTTGAGGAAGGAGTTAAATTGTTTATTACATGGGCATTTGATCAAGAATGTAGTCCGGCAAGGGGGGAGTGAGATGTTCGTGTCTTAAATGTGGATGTAGACGTATAATAAGTGATCCGAAAGAAGTAGAAACTCATTTGAAGAAAAAGGGATTTAAGGGAAATTATTTGTTTGGGACATCAAATGGAGAAGAAATGTCGATGAATATGCTAGAGACTAGTAATTTCCAACATGGCTCAAGTAGTCTATCACAGATTGAATATGAAGAATAATTTAATCTACACAATGACATGATTGGCGATGCTTTAGGAGTGAACATGGCCTACGATGAACAACAAGATAGTGATGGGGAAGAGTTGCCGAATGAGAAAGCTCAAACTGGAATGTTCTTGGTCAGTGTCTGGAATTCTTTTGTCAAATGATGTTGGATGCGACACCCACGAAAGACAATTTGCCTAAAAGTTATTATGACGCGAAGAGGTTGGTTATGAAGTTGGGTTTAGAAGTAAGGAAGAGTGATTGTTGCATTAGAGGTTGCATGTTGTTCTATGACAATGATTTTGGTACAAACGATAGAGTGTTAGAGGAATGTAAGTTTTGTAACAGTCCAAGGTATGAATTTCGCACTAAAGTCGTTGATCGTAATAAAAAATGCATAGCAGCCAAATCAATGTTTTATCTGCCGATAATACCAAGGTTGCAGAGATTGTTTGCTTCAATGTACAGTGCAAGTCAAATGACATGGCATCATACAAACAAAACAAGTCCAGGCATTATGCGACATTCATCTGATGGTGAGGCATGGGAGCACTTTGATAGGATGCATCCTGATTTTGCTGCAGAACCTAGAAATGTCACACTTGGATTGTGCTCAGATGGTTTTACTCCATATGTCCAATAGTCGAGAACTGGATATTCTTGTTGGCCGGTTATTATTACCCCTTACAACCCCCCCCCCCCCCCCTAAAATGTGCATGACAAAGCCTTACATGTTTTTGACTTGCCTCATTCCAGGGCCGTCGAGTCCAAAAGCAGGAATTGATGTGTATTTACAACCTTTAATTGATGATTTAAAGAGGTTGTGGATTGGAGAATGTACATATGACATATCTCGTAAACAAAACTTCAACATGCGAGCTGCTTTGATATGGACTATTAACGATTTTCATGCATATACCATGTTGTCTGGTTGGGGTATACATGGTAAAATGGGATGTCCTCATTGCATGGGTGAGACAAAGGCGTTTGCATTGGATAAAGGAGGAAAAAGTTTGTGGTTTGACTGTCATCATAGATTCCTACCAAAAATCCACATACTTAGAAAAAAACAAGAATGATTTCATAAAAGGTGTAAAAGTAACAGATCTCCCCCCTCCCGTTTGTCATCCGTTAAAGTATGGAACATGGTTCGTGATCTACCAAAATTCACAGACAATGGAAAAGCAATATGAATTCCATGATACGGGGACAACTACAACTGAACTAAAAGAAGTATTTTTTAGGACCTCCCATATTGAAAAGATGATTTATTGCGACATAATCTTGATGTTATACACATAAAGAAGAATTTTTTCGATAATGTATTTAACACAGTGATGGATGTCCAAGGCATGACAAAAGATAATGAGAATACTAGAAAAGACATGGAATTGTTGTGTAATCGAAAATATTTAGAGTTGAAGACTCTACCGAATGGGAAGTTATTAAAACCCAAAGCTACTTATAGTCTAACTCCACAAGAAGCCAAGCTTGTTTGCCGATGGTTAACTGAATTGAGAATGCTCGATGGTTATGCTTTTAATTTGGCAAGGTGTGCTAACGCCAACGCTAGGAAGTTGACAGGAATGAAAAGTCATGATTGCCATGTTTTCATGGAACGATTGCTTCCAACTACCTTCAGCTCATTGCCAACACAAGGGCTTAATCCACTAATTGAAATTAGTCAATTTTTTAGAGATATTTGCGCATCAATTTTAACAGTCGGTGACGTTTTTGAGTTGGACCAAGACATTCCTCTCATTCTATGCAAGTTGGAACAAATTTTTCCACCAGGTTTTTTTGATTCAATGGAACATCTTCCTGTGCATCTTGCATATGAAGTTTTTCTTCGCGGATCTGTTCAATATAGGTAGATGTATCCTTTTGAAATATTCATGGATGATTCAAAGAGATCAATGAAAAATAAGGCTAAAGTTGAGGGTTCAATATGTGCACATTATTTACATCGGGAAACATCACATTTTTGCTCTCATTATTTCAATCACATAATATTAATTCCAAGAATCACAAGGAATGAAGTTAATGTTACAGAAAGAAGTCAATTCACCTTATCAGTCTTCGGTCTTCCTGGTCGTAGTTCTTTAAAGACGAATGTGCACTGGCTGACTGAAAAGGAATTGCAATATGCTCATGTTCATGTATTAATTAATTGTGTTGAAGTTAAACCATACATTGAGTAAGTATACCAAATGAATATTTATTTTGAACATATTCGGTTTGAACTTCTTACCTTCTTCTAACTTAATGTGTTTCGATATAGGTTATATAATAACTTCCATTATGAACTCACCGGTGAACAAGCAACAACCACTGATATACATGCTTTATTTTCCATCATGGTTAAAGCAACAATTGGCATGTGATGTATAATCATCTCCACAACTACTCCATTTGAGAAACTTGGTTGAAGGCCCTATTAAACGTGTGAACAAATGGCACACATATTTTGTAAACGGATATAAATTTCACACTGATGAATAGAAAGAAGGAAAGAAAACCATAAATAGTGGCGTGTTTGTTAAAAGAGTTACAGATGGTCGTGAAGACGACTTCTAAGGTGTTATCACGCATATTTACGATTTGGAATACAATTATTTGGACTCGGAAAACAAAGTTGTCTTGTTTTATTGTGATCGGTATGATCCATCTGCTAGAGGCACAAAAATAAATTAAAAATATAACACCATAGAGATTAAAATGGACCGAAGGTACAAGCATTGTGATCATTTCATCATGGCACATCTTGTTAGGCAAGTTTATTACGTCCCTTATCCTTCAATTCAGCGAGCTAAGCATGATTGGTGTGTTGCAATCAAGTCAAAACCAATATGCCATATTGAAACTGATGAATTTGTAAAAGACCTTTCTTATAAAGTCGATAAAATGTCACAAAATAATCATGTGATTGAATTTGAAGAACTTACAAGTTTGTGCGATAACGAAGTTGAGGGTCAGCAAGTTGATGTGTATATTATTCCCATCAAATAATGTGAATGAAGATGATGAAGAATCAGAATCTGAAGATAATTTTGAATCAAATGAAGATAATGAATATTTTAAATGATGATGCATTTAGTATTTTAATGAAGCTTTTGTTGTAATGCCTTTAATATGTTCAAACTGAATATGTTCAAATGCCTTTAATGTGTTAAAACTAAATATGAAGCTTTTGTTGTAATGCCTTTAATATGTTCAAATGAAGATAATGAAGCTTTTTTTTATTAATTATTTTAATGAAGATTTTGTTGTCCTTTAATATGTTCAAACTAAATATACATATTGTTTATCATAATGATGCATTTTGTTTATTAAATATGTTATAATTAAATTCTTTTCTTTTGATTAGGTAAAATGTCTCAACATTCTGAGGACAAAGGTAAGAGTGGTAAGAAAGGTCGTCGCACGAGGATATGTGTAGATGCACGAGGATATGTGTAGATAAGGTTCCTTCAAATACTATGTATTGCCCTTTGCCTCAGTCCAGGGGGCTCAGCAGACTACACCTCAACAGACTATGCCACATCAGACTATGCCTCAGCCTATGAGCATTGATGCCTCTCATAGATATTATACTTCACTACTCACTTCACAGAATCCTCCACCAGGATTTTTTATACTCGACATGCAGCCTGGAGGTTCTAGCATCCCATATCCCCCACCTGGACCCTCATCATCCCATCAGCCTGAGGGATCTCACATCTCACATCCTTCACATCGATCCTCGTCATCCCATCACTCCAGGGACTCAGACACCTCACATTCCCCACATGGATCCTCGACATCCCATCGTCATCAGGAGCAGGATGATTATATATTTCTCGACCAGGAGGAGGAGGATATTAAGGAAGTGGATGTGATTGTGATGGAGTACAAACATGAGAAGCAAGAGGGAAGATGGGTTATTAAACCTGTTTGAAACTTGTAAGTTTCTTTCTTATATATTAAGCATATGCACTTGTTTCCATTTTTTAAATTTAATCAATACTTATTTAAATTTTGGTTTTTAGTTTTGTACCAAGTAGGCCTGTTGCAGTTAGCATAAAGGAAGTTATCCAAGAGTTTTATAAAGCATCTTGGAAGACTTTCGAACAACTTATGAACAAGGATCCTGAGTTGTATAAACATTGGTTCGACAAATTTCGAGTATAATATTTTCTTTAAGAAATTAATTTTTTAATCTCTAACTATCTTGTTTTAATTATGTAATAATTTTTCGGATATAATATTTTCTTTAATTAATTAATTTTTTAATTTCTAACTATCTTGTTTTAATTATGTAATGATTTTTCAGGTATAATATTTTCTTTAAGCAATTAATTTTTTAATTTCTAACCATCTTATTTTAATTTCTATATTGCAAGAGAAGTGTGTATGGCATAAACTAGATGATGAGCTGGTTGAGATTAATTTTAGGAAGAGAGCATCAGCACGACTTTCAGACATGCTTAGGCGTGCCATGCTTGGATATGAAGAAAGAGGGATCTGGCCTCCAGGGATGGTCGAAAATGTGTTTAAATAAATGCTTGATTATTGGAAATCAGATGAGTTTAAGAAAAAAATCTGAAAAAAGCAAAGCAACGTAGAGCATCAAAAAGGAGACTGCTAATCATAGAGCCGGAAGCATTAGTACTGATGATCATGCTGATCGGATGGTAATATATTTTCATTTCACTACTTTTTATTAAATTATATTCTTAATTGTGTTATATTTTTATTGGAGTTTTATGTGTATTTGGCTATGGCTAAGAGAAGAACTCCATTAATGCAAGAGCTTCACGAGAGGACTTATCGGGGAAAAGATGGAGAGTATTGTGACGACCGTGCTAGAGATACTCAAGTAAGATGATATTATATTTAAATGTTATATTACATTTTTTTATTTAAATAAATCGCCTAAACTCTATTATTTTATTTATTTACTTATCTGTAGGCGGAGTACCAAAGATTGAGGGTGGAGTTTTTAGCTAAACATCCTGAGTTAGGTGGTCCACGGGGGTGACATCTTCTTGATCCAGCTATTGATCAATATTTGTGGTTGAAAGCAAGTAAGGGAAGGAATAGAAATGAAAAAACTTATGCTACTGAACCTTTAGCTGGCAACTACAAAAAAGGGGATATGTATTCTTTATTTAGGAGAATTGCATACGAGGAAGGTGTCATACCCCAAAATTTCCCCTCCTCATTTCATCTTCAAGGTTCAAGGGTTTTCTCAAAAGCACTCTCTCCTATTCAAAAATTAGGGTTTGCATTTTACCAAAGGATTTTGAATCTCTGAGGCCTCAAATGGATCTCAAGGTGTCACATATGTATCAAAGCATCTCCATGTCAAAAGTCAAGGTTCAATTCCAAGGGTTGCTCACTCAATGGCTCAGATGATCAATAATCGACTATGTTGACTTAAAAGTCAACTATAGTAAAAATACATTCAAAACTCCTGACTTTTTGTCAACATCAAGTATTTGAAGTTATAACCATCATTTGATCAAAGATTGATCATGATCCATTAATAAAAACTCAGAAATGAACAAATTCCAAAGGTTCAAATTAGGGTTTTTATAGGAAAAGTCAACTCAACTTTGACTAGGCATAACTCTCTCATACTTTATCAGAAATTGCCCAACAAAAGTCTATTATGAAGGAAATTGGATTCTCTACAACTTTGTCTCTCACAAGTCAAGGCTAGAAATGCTTCAGTTGAGAGATATGGTCCAATACATTACAGGTCCTCCAAAAAGTCAACAAAAACACCTTTTTGGGTCAAAGCTCATAACTTGAGCATGGAAGCTTCAATTGAGATGAAACCAAAAGGGTCATTTAGAGGACTCTTTAAGCTTTCCAAAATGTCCTAGAACACCTTCATATGACAAAAATGGAAGGAGTTATGGCTTGCACAAGTTGGTCGATTTTGAGAAGATGCATGAAAACCTAAGTGAGGAATTTGGTATTTATAAGTAATGGGCCTTAATGTTTGTTTTGACAACGTGATATTAAGTCCAAAGGAGGCCCAATGATCAATGAATATTATTATTATGATATTTATTTATTTATATTTGATTTTTATCATTTAAAATTCAAATAAAATCAAATAAAAATCATAAAATAATTATATGATTGATACACCAAATTTATCCCTTGATTTAATCCAATCCAATGGCTGAGATTAAAAAGAAAATTTGCACAAAATAGGATTGGCCAAATATAGTAATAGTTCATGCCAAAATCAATCAAATATTCTCCAATTAATGAGTAAATTTTTTCTTCAAGGTTGATAACCCTAATGCATCCATATATATTCAAAAGGATTCATAAGGAGGAGGGGAGGACGAAAAAAAAGGAGGGGAGAGGCTGCGTTCAAAGGCATATTATATCTCCAAATTTTCAAGTCTTAGGGCAAGAACAAAGACAATCTATAGCGACTTCCGAAGCTGACAAACACTCCCAGTCAGTTCCTGGGACATCAAAGGTTAAGTGTGTAACAGTGGGTAAGCCTTGCAATATTCAGAATGTTCATACCATAGTTATCATGTGCGTTCAAGTTTAAATTCTCCTATCTAGCATATTATCGTGTTTTGGTCCATAACAGTTGTATATTTGAGATCAGCATGAAGGTTAGAGTAGATAACAGTCATTATAACGAAGCTTCCACGCGTGGACCAAAGTTTACCATAGCTAGGGCATCAAGGTCTCATCCGCTCGTTTTCATGGCTACAAGGGTTTTCACTCAAAACTAACCCTTCCATTGAACTCAGAGGGTCATGATTAGGTGATCTGGGTTCAAGGGTTTGGCTCTTGGTCGTTGTTTCTTTGTGTTTGAATTTGCAGGTCTTGAAGATGATGAACCCGCAGCAAAAGTTGCAGGAAAAGACACAGCAATTTCCGCAGGAAATTCTGCAAGAAAAAGCTTGAAGACGACGCTTGCGTCGCTGATCTTTGACCACACGCGTAGCTTCATAAGTGGAGGGTCAGCGAAATCATGTCCTCTCTCCTCATGCCATTCGTTAGTCAACTCTCCAGGGGCCCACGTCTGAGTTTGATTTTGAATTAACTTTCAAGTACACGCTTTTCTATTTATTGTTTAATGCTTGATTTACTCTCAGCGAATTAGATATGGCACGGGTGGTTTGTGAGGATGATTGATGACCAGAGAGGTGCGGGTTCGACCCCCAGCGCCGTTCAAATATTTTCATTATTTTTCCTTTTATCTTGCCTGCAGATCCAGTGGTTTTTCTCCAGCGCACGCCTATAATACATCACCAACCATCAACCATTGGATCTTCAATAATCCAAATCTAACGTACACAAAGCTGAAGGTTTACCATGGACCCTCAGGGATGCGCAACACATGATTGCTACCAGGTTTTTTTTTTTTTTATATTATTTATATGTTATTTAATTGTTTAATTATCTTAATATATTAATATATATAATGATTTAATTTTTAAATTAGGATTAGATGTGAATTAGGATTAGGGTCATAATTATATTCCCGATTATATTCCCGATTATTCGACTACTTCAATTAATTTGTTTAATTAGCGTTAATAATTATAAATCATAAAAAACTCTAGGAGATTGTTATCAATGCATTAGGGTTTACTCAATCCCATTGACCCAATATTAGGATTAGGGTTAGCTTTTAGCCAACCAATATTAGAATTTTATTCGCTTCGATTAAATCAATTGATCGCGGTGGGTAACAATCAATTAATTATTTAATTAATTAATATAATTCAAATAAACTTATTTTGCTAAATGGTTTTAACCAAATCTATTGGTTACAATGATTAGCATTTCCTCTTTATCAAATTCGTTATTATTTGTAATCAAATCTATTGATTATGAGGGGTAACGATAAAATTAAATAATTAAAACACATCAATTTGCTAACGGTGATAATCGAATCAATTGATTAGAGTAATTAGCAATGCTTTTATTAATCTGTTAATTATGGTGATCAAACCTATTGATCATTGCGATTAATAATGCAAATTAAAACCAGGGTTGTACGCCCAATCCTAAAACACTTTCAAAAACTACGAATTATCATAACTACGATAAGGCAACTCAAAAAGCCTTCAAACCATATCAGCTCAAATTCAAAAGGCGTACAACCCTTATCCCGAACTACGTAGACTCTAATCCTCCATAAGGAGGTACGTAGGCACTTGGCAACAAGGCGAGTCCCCTTCCTCAAAATTCTAACCAGGTTTAAATCTTGTCATTTACCCTATTAACTTTCTGTCACTTTTCTTTATGTTTAGCCACAAACCTTAATCTTATAATGCAAACCTTAGGAAAGGGTTGAGGGTGCCTAACACCTTCCCTCGACCTGATTATAATAATCTTACCCCGATCTCTTAACTGCGTAGGGTTTCCTATTCGCCCTAGTAGAATAGGTGGCGACTCTAAATATCTTAATTTTTAGGGCAGGTTGCTACAGAAGGGTCTTCACGTCCTCCGATATAAACCCTTGAAATAACTGAAACAATTAGACAACTAGCTCAGAGTGAAGCATCACGTAAAAATGAAACATTGAGAAAAAACAAATGGAGTTGGAGGAAGCATTGAGATTTCACAAGAGCAAATAATGCTTACACAACAACAAATTCAACAACAAGTACAACAACAAATGCAACAACAAATGCAACATATGCAACAATTGTTTTAACAACAATATGGTGGTGGTGGATTTGGAGTGGTAGGTAACCAAGTAGTGGTAGACGAAAATGATGAAGAAAACGAAAATAACGCGGACATCTCAAATCCTGAGTGAATATTATTTTGAATTTAAATATTTTGGATTAATTATGAATTTCTTTATATTAAGTTTGAATTTCTTTACATGAAGTATAAATTTAAATATTTCGAATTAGTTATAAATTTAGCATTTTTTAAAATAATTTGAATTTAAATTATTTATTATATTTATATTATTCTAAATATTATTTAATATATAGAATAATATAAAAAAAATTATTATATGTGTTACTATTTGCGTTGTGCGTTTTTCATGGTATCTCAAAATATTTGTCTGATGAACTACACCTTGCAAGTTTTTGAATAATATTGTTAGATGAAACTCACCCCACAAGTCACTGAACATACTGCTACGCCTGCTCTGATTCAACTGTTCCACCTGCTCATAATCAATTGTTTCGGGTGCGGGTTTCACACTACCCAAACTCACACCGAAATATTGGGTGGCATCCGAACCCAAACTCAGTCAACTCGGGTTTTCACCCGTTGACTCAGGTACGGGTGCGGGTGGGCCCCACGAGTTTGGATCTACTTGTCATCCCTACATACCACCTCGCAATTGTTACGTTGGAGGGTGATATTTGTGTTTGCGGGGTGGTTTTCACCTGACAAATTTGATTTTTTTTTTGTAGTGTTTCAATTTCCAATACACTTTTCTAATTCTACCCTCTAATTGATAAGAATTTCACCATTTCTAATATATGATAAGAATACTATAATAAAGACGATATTTTATTTCTTACTTTTATATATTTTTTTTACTCTGTGTAAAATAGTAGGCTTGATCACTCGTTGTGAAATGAAAGAAATATATAAAAACTTAACCTACACCATGTGATCGCAAAAGTATCACTAGAGTCAGTCATGCTGACTATACGAAGAAGAAATAGGCATGTGTGTAATATAATACACTCTAACTGACTAAGCTTACAGATAAGCTAGACACAAACAACGACTTCTAGAATACCATATTCACTAGGGCTGTTCATTGTACAGTTTGTCGTGAGAAATATTTATTCGAACCGAATTAAATTATAATAAAAATTCATTAGACTGAACCGAACTATTTCAATTTACTAAGAACAAAATAGAATCAAAATTATTGGTTTGATATTACCGTTTCATAATTCCAAACTGTTAGAAGACAATTTTTCTCAAACTGAACCGTTTATCAAAGAATCGTTAGAAATCAAATTTTCCAAAGTTAGTCATAAATCATGATCTGGTGTTGCTAATGTGAGAAATACGATAATGTGATCAAAAAATATAATGTAATGAATGAAAAAATACAATAATGTGGTGAATTTCAGCAGCAAGATGGTATATTTAGCATCTGAAAAATACTTAACGAATTGGTAATTTAATTATAACAAGTATTTTTTGATAAACCATTGAAGATTTAACTTGGCTATTCAAAATAGTTCTTAAAAAAATGCAGGATACAAAACTTGTCCAAATGATAGACCAAACACCACATCATAATTTTTGGAATCGCACTCAATTATTCTTTTCTGGATTGAAGTTATATAGCCCAAGTTTGTGATATGGTAAAGTAATAAACACATTTCATTCATCATGTAACAGTTCTTTTTAAACATTACAAGTTTTCGATCCATGTAAATAAGACAATAAATATCGAAGAGTTCTGAAAACTCATTGCAGAGACTTCAGCTTGACAATGAAGAGTCATCAGACATGGGCAAAGGATATTTCTTTCAATTGAACATAATTTGAGCATAAAACATTACATTTGTAGCTATTATTCGAAAACTGTCTATATTGGTTACTTTTTTTTTTTATGAGCAAGAGGGCCGAAAACAGAAAAAAAAAAACTACACTGCTACGACTCTAGAGGTAGCTAGACCAAGGGAGTCCTTGAGGATCAAATTTGCGACATGTTCGGGGGGATTTTCAAAAATGCAAAAACCATTCTGCTGAACTCTCGTCGTTTTAGCAAAATCATCTACAATGATCACAAGTAATACTTTCTCCAACTCATAATAAATGTCTTATTTGAGCTATGCGACACGGAGTAGCATTTTGACTATGAATACCCCCTCCTAATTACATGCATTAAGATTATAGTTGCTATCATTTGCTGTTTGGAAACAAACTATTCACATTGGAAACAAACATATTTTCCTATTGATCTATACTTGTAAACGATTAAGTGATGACACAAAATCTTCAAGTTGTGGTTATCAGAAAAACAGATTCTTTTGCTTTGAGGAATTTGTTAATATAAAATAACCAAAATCAAAGTAAGTGACTAGTCAACCTCACCAACCAAGATTAAAGATGCTAA
>NC_081180.1:7929505-7955539 GCF_029867415.1 Vicia villosa | reverse complement strand
TGTTGAAAATATCAAACCAAATTAAAAATTAATTAAAAAAATAAACAACTAAAAGTTGACAGTAGCAGGTGTCAAACTTGAGACTTTGATTAGATAAAGAAGTAAAAAACAAAAAGTTGACATTAGCAAGTGTTGAACTTATGACATTAAGAGGAGCAAACTCTCAAGTCACAAGCCTTCACCACTAGGCCAACATCTTTGTGTGATAACATTTTTTTGTTATACTAAATTAAGACAACACTGAGTTGCTCTATGAGGAATTGCAAATATTTCAACATATAATGTTAAAAATATGATATTCAGCGTTAATATGAATTAATTTTGCACTACCGTCTAATGAAATTAAAGTAATTAATATGAATTGTAAAATGTTTGTTACAAAAATAAAAATAGTGTATTTAATCGTGATTTTAAAAGACAATTTTTAACAATATTAAAAATGTAATTTAATTAATGGATATTATATTGTGTTGAAAAAATCAAATCAAAGTAAAAATTGACTAAGAAAAATAAACAACAAAAAGTTGCACTAGCAGGTGTCACACTAGAGACTTTGAGATGATAAAGAAGTAAAAATGAAAAAGTTATGTTGAGATGATGAAGAAGTTAAAAATAAAAAGAAGTTAAAAATAAAAAGTTGTCATTAGGAAGTGTTTAACTCAAGACATTAAGAGGAGCAAACTCTTAAATCCAAAGCCTTCACCACAAGGACAACATCTTTGTGTGATATATTTTTTAATTATATTAAATTAAGACAATACTAGGTTGTGCTATGAGGAATTACAAATGTTTCATTCCATAATGTGAAAAATATGGTATTCATTGGTAATATGAATTAACTTTGCTCTACCATCTAATGGAATTAAAGTATTTAATATTAATTCTTAAATGTTTGTTACAAAAATAAAAATAGTGTATTTAATCGTGATTTTAAAATACATTTTCTAACAATATAAGAAAAGTAATTTGATAAGTGGATATTATATTGTGTTGAAAAAATCAAACCAAAGTAAACACTAATGAGCAAAAAAAATAAACGACAAAAAGTTGACACTAGTAGGTGTCAAACTCTAAAAAAACAAAAAGTTGACACTAGCAAGTGTTAAACTCAGGACATTAAGAGGACCAAACTCTCAAGTCTCAGACCTTGACCACTAGACCGACATCTTTAACTCATAAATTAGATTTCGTTTGATTCAATTAAGATAACACTAAGTTGCGCTAAGAGGAATTGCAAATATTTGAATATATTATGTGAAATATATGATATTCATCTTTAATATGAATTAATTTTGTTGTACCTTCTAATGGAATTAAAGTACACGCTCCATTCTCTTTTATAAGCAAATTTGACTTTTTACATTCATTCATTAAATAATGTATTTAGATTACATATAGACTAGATACATCATTTATTCAATGAATCTAAAAAGTTAAATTTTGCATATACTAAGAAATAGAGGGAGTATTTAATATAAATTCTTAGATGTCTATTACAAATATAAAAATAGTGTGAATAATTGGGACATTAAAAGACAGTTTTTAACAATATTAGAAAAGTAATTTGAAAAGTGGATATTATTTTGTGTTGAAAATATCAAACCAAATTAAAAATTAATTAAAAAAATAAACAACTAAAAGTTGACAGTAGCAGGTGTCAAACTTGAGACTTTGATTAGATAAAGAAGTAAAAAACAAAAAGTTGACATTAGCAAGTGTTGAACTTATGACATTAAGAGGAGCAAACTCTCAAGTCACAAGCCTTCACCACTAGGCCAACATCTTTGTGTGATAACATTTTTTTGTTATACTAAATTAAGACAACACTGAGTTGCTCTATGAGGAATTGCAAATATTTCAACATATAATGTTAAAAATATGATATTCAGCGTTAATATGAATTAATTTTGCACTACCGTCTAATGAAATTAAAGTAATTAATATGAATTGTAAAATGTTTGTTACAAAAATAAAAATAGTGTATTTAATCGTGATTTTAAAAGACAATTTTTAACAATATTAAAAATGTAATTTAATTAATGGATATTATATTGTGTTGAAAAAATCAAATCAAAGTAAAAATTGACTAAGAAAAATAAACAACAAAAAGTTGCACTAGCAGGTGTCACACTAGAGACTTTGAGATGATAAAGAAGTAAAAATGAAAAAGTTATGTTGAGATGATGAAGAAGTTAAAAATAAAAAGAAGTTAAAAATAAAAAGTTGTCATTAGGAAGTGTTTAACTCAAGACATTAAGAGGAGCAAACTCTTAAATCCAAAGCCTTCACCACAAGGACAACATCTTTGTGTGATATATTTTTTAATTATATTAAATTAAGACAATACTAGGTTGTGCTATGAGGAATTACAAATGTTTCATTCCATAATGTGAAAAATATGGTATTCATTGGTAATATGAATTAACTTTGCTCTACCATCTAATGGAATTAAAGTATTTAATATTAATTCTTAAATGTTTGTTACAAAAATAAAAATAGTGTATTTAATCGTGATTTTAAAATACATTTTCTAACAATATAAGAAAAGTAATTTGATAAGTGGATATTATATTGTGTTGAAAAAATCAAACCAAAGTAAACACTAATGAGCAAAAAAATAAACGACAAAAAGTTGACACTAGTAGGTGTCAAACTCTAAAAAAACAAAAAGTTGACACTAGCAAGTGTTAAACTCAGGACATTAAGAGGACCAAACTCTCAAGTCTCAGACCTTGACCACTAGACCGACATCTTTAACTCATAAATTAGATTTCGTTTGATTCAATTAAGATAACACTAAGTTGCGCTAAGAGGAATTGCAAATATTTGAATATATTATGTGAAATATATGATATTCATCTTTAATATGAATTAATTTTGTTGTACCTTCTAATGGAATTAAAGTACACGCTCCATTCTCTTTTATAAGCAAATTTGACTTTTTACATTCATTCATTAAATAATGTATTTAGATTACATATAGACTAGATACATCATTTATTCAATGAATCTAAAAAGTTAAATTTTGCATATACTAAGAAATAGAGGGAGTATTTAATATAAATTCTTAGATGTCTATTACAAATATAAAAATAGTGTGAATAATTGGGACATTAAAAGACAGTTTTTAACAATATTAGAAAAGTAATTTGAAAAGTGGATATTATTTTGTGTTGAAAATATCAAACCAAATTAAAAATTAATTAAAAAAATAAACAACTAAAAGTTGACAGTAGCAGGTGTCAAACTTGAGACTTTGATTAGATAAAGAAGTAAAAAACAAAAAGTTGACATTAGCAAGTGTTGAACTTATGACATTAAGAGGAGCAAACTCTCAAGTCACAAGCCTTCACCACTAGGCCAACATCTTTGTGTGATAACATTTTTTTGTTATACTAAATTAAGACAACACTGAGTTGCTCTATGAGGAATTGCAAATATTTCAACATATAATGTTAAAAATATGATATTCAGCGTTAATATGAATTAATTTTGCACTACCGTCTAATGAAATTAAAGTAATTAATATGAATTGTAAAATGTTTGTTACAAAAATAAAAATAGTGTATTTAATCGTGATTTTAAAAGACAATTTTTAACAATATTAAAAATGTAATTTAATTAATGGATATTATATTGTGTTGAAAAAATCAAATCAAAGTAAAAATTGACTAAGAAAAATAAACAACAAAAAGTTGCACTAGCAGGTGTCACACTAGAGACTTTGAGATGATAAAGAAGTAAAAATGAAAAAGTTATGTTGAGATGATGAAGAAGTTAAAAATAAAAAGAAGTTAAAAATAAAAAGTTGTCATTAGGAAGTGTTTAACTCAAGACATTAAGAGGAGCAAACTCTTAAATCCAAAGCCTTCACCACAAGGACAACATCTTTGTGTGATATATTTTTTAATTATATTAAATTAAGACAATACTAGGTTGTGCTATGAGGAATTACAAATGTTTCATTCCATAATGTGAAAAATATGGTATTCATTGGTAATATGAATTAACTTTGCTCTACCATCTAATGGAATTAAAGTATTTAATATTAATTCTTAAATGTTTGTTACAAAAATAAAAATAGTGTATTTAATCGTGATTTTAAAATACATTTTCTAACAATATAAGAAAAGTAATTTGATAAGTGGATATTATATTGTGTTGAAAAAATCAAACCAAAGTAAACACTAATGAGCAAAAAAATAAACGACAAAAAGTTGACACTAGTAGGTGTCAAACTCTAAAAAAACAAAAAGTTGACACTAGCAAGTGTTAAACTCAGGACATTAAGAGGACCAAACTCTCAAGTCTCAGACCTTGACCACTAGACCGACATCTTTAACTCATAAATTAGATTTCGTTTGATTCAATTAAGATAACACTAAGTTGCGCTAAGAGGAATTGCAAATATTTGAATATATTATGTGAAATATATGATATTCATCTTTAATATGAATTAATTTTGTTGTACCTTCTAATGGAATTAAAGTACACGCTCCATTCTCTTTTATAAGCAAATTTGACTTTTTACATTCATTCATTAAATAATGTATTTAGATTACATATAGACTAGATACATCATTTATTCAATGAATCTAAAAAGTTAAATTTTGCATATACTAAGAAATAGAGGGAGTATTTAATATAAATTCTTAGATGTCTATTACAAATATAAAAATAGTGTGAATAATTGGGACATTAAAAGACAGTTTTTAACAATATTAGAAAAGTAATTTGAAAAGTGGATATTATTTTGTGTTGAAAATATCAAACCAAATTAAAAATTAATTAAAAAAATAAACAACTAAAAGTTGACAGTAGCAGGTGTCAAACTTGAGACTTTGATTAGATAAAGAAGTAAAAAACAAAAAGTTGACATTAGCAAGTGTTGAACTTATGACATTAAGAGGAGCAAACTCTCAAGTCACAAGCCTTCACCACTAGGCCAACATCTTTGTGTGTGTCGCACGCTCGCGAAAAATGAACAGAGTCGCCACCAATATATTTATCCCATAAGGGAAAGGAATATCAGGAAACCTAACAAAGGAAGGAACAGGGTCTTGCGACCAGAGAATCAAGGTACGGGAGTCGGTTACGCAAGGGGAAGGTATTAGCACCCCTCACGCCCATCGTACTCGATGGTATCCACCTATGTTTGTTTCTATCTAAAGGGTGTATATCTATGTCTATGTCTAAATGCGAAGTGAATGCAAAATGTAGGGAAAAGAAGAATTGTACTCGCACGGGCCCTACCCCGCTGCCTACGTATCCTTTTCAGGAATCAGAGTTACCGTAGCTCGGCTCACGATTTTCTGTTTGTTTTGTGTTTTTTAATTGGGCGGCGTTAACGTTCGCGCTCTTGCATAAGGGATCGACCTACGATGCGTACGAGCGGAAATAACGGTGACCTTAAGAGAAGAGAGAGATTGGTTTGTGTCTTTTAGGGTAATTCCATGATGACAAAACCCACTACAAGGTCTCACGTCACTTCCTTACTTTGTTTTAAATCTGACCATTTATTAGTGTTTTAAATGTTTTTGGTTGGTGTTTTTTAAGGGAATTAGTTTGTGACTTAGATCATACCAAAAGGATTTTGTTTTTTGAGTATTTAGAGAATGCACATCGAGGCCTACGCCACAATCGTTTCTCTAAATGGCGGTTAAGAAATACACCGAGGCCTCACACCTCAATCATTTCTTCTCCGCTAAGTAAAAGAGATACAAAAAGAAGTTTTTTTATGAATATTTAGAGAATGCACATCGAGGCCTATGCCACAATCGTTTCTCTAAATAACGGTTAAGAAATACACCGAGGCTTCACACCTCAATCATTTCTTCTCCGCTAAGTAGAAAAGAACATACATCGGGGCCTACGCCCCAATCATTTCTTTCCTACTATGAAATATAGTAACGGTATGATCCTTGTCGGTATTTTATTAAGTATTTTAAAAGTTGAAAAGAAAAGAATGAAAGAAGGGAACTAACCTACTTTCTAGCCTAATGATTGTTCTAGTCTAAGTTATTCTATTCTAAGTCTAATGTAGTCTAAAATAGGCCAAAAATATGACCAAAGTCAAGTAACAAAGTCACACAAAAATCATATAGAAATCAACATATAAATGATACAAAAGCAATTCAAACATTAGTGCAAAGTTAAACTAAAAATACTATTATTTTTATGGGTTTTTGTTAACAAGGGAAATCTAATTCAAGCCTAACTATATTAAAAAACTATTAACCCTAAAATTAACAATTTTATTGTTTTCTATGTCATTTATTATCAACAAAACTAGATAAAAAAATATGTCAAAATATCTAAATGCTAACAAGAAAAATAATACGTGTCTATATTCTTTTAATCATGTAAAAATCTACCAAAGCTATTGTGGTTTTATGTCATTTTTATTACCTAGAAGAAGTAGCAAAAAACTAAGTAGAAAAACCTAAAAGACTACCAACTAAATGTGAATCAGGGGGTGGAAGCTGAAAAATGGGGGTGTGAAGAGTACATGCGCAGGCCTGGTACAGAGGCCCAATAAGTTTTTTGTTGTTCACGTTTTGGCCAAAAATGGCGTGTCCTGGGCCATGGTGGGGGTGCAGACCTAGCAACTCGTGGCAAGGCCCTATAGTTTTCTTTGTTTCAGATTTTGTGTACCCAAAAATTCGATGGGCCCTAGGGAATTGAAGATCCATCTGGATTGTGGTTCAGATTTAATATTGATTAAAAAAAATAACAAAAATGAAATAAAGAAGGGAAAGGGGATTAGGTCAAACCAGATTGTGGCTATCAGAATTCTTTTGAACTCAATCTTCTCCTCTTTCCTCACACTCATGGCGTCGACGGCGACAACCTCTCCATGATCTCCGCTCGAAATCCTTCATCTCCGAACTCAGATTTCTTCGTCTCAATCCATCAAACCTCAACTCGGTTCACGATATCTTCGTCTCCGAACTCATCTTATCCTCAATTCTCCGATCTCCCTTTGTCTCCTATCTCAATCGTTTCTGTTCATAGAGGATGGAGAAGACGCCGCGATGTTGAAGGTTTGCAAAGATAGTAGTGAAGAAGAATTTGCGAGGATGATGGTGATGAGTGCCGTCGTTGTTGCGAGTTGAAGCCGTGTTGCGCTTTGCGTCGTGAACAGGGATTGCAACGATGACACGTTGAAGATTGATGAAGATGAAGAAGAATTCTGTGAGTGATGAAGGTTATTGATGACTGCAGCAAGTCGATGAGGATTGATGAAAGGAGAAAGATGAAGATCCGTGGAAGTTTGACTCTGAAGTCAGGTTTGGTTTCTAGTTCTCTCAATTTTCTGTTAAATTTCTCTGTTAACTTTCTCCTCTTCTCATTTCTGTTTCTTTTCTGTTGACGATGATGATGAGATTGAAGATGTGATGGAAGCTGGTGGATGAAGAAAAATGGTGGTCAGTGAGAAGAATGGTGGTGAAGAATGAATGTGAAGTGTGATAATGGAAGCAGGGTTGCAGTGCGATTATGGTGAGGAAGTGAAAATGACGAAGGCTATGGTGAATGGTGTGGTGGAGAGAAAGTAAGGATGGTGAAGTGAAGAATGAGTCTAGAGCTTGCAATTGATGAAGGTGCCGACTTATATAGAGGTTCAGGGAAGAGGTTCTGAGAAGGTTCGTTTCTATTCTCCACCTTTTCTGTTAAATGTTAGTATAAACTGTGTTCTGAATTTCTGTTGAATGAATGGTTGAGTCAGTTAGGTGTTATAACTGAATTCTGTTAGTTAGTTATTGGGTGGTTAGGAGAGTTTGAAGGTTAGTTATTTTTCTGTTATGACTGTTATGAATTGATGTGAAACTGGAAGTTAGGGCGATTAATAATTGGTTAGGACTCGGTTAGTTATGTGGTTGTTATAAGACTGGTTTAGACAGTTAGGGAAACTGTTAGTGGTTAATGGTTTGAAAATTGGTTGAACTGAATATGGTTTTGAGGGGTTTAACAGGGCTGGTTTTGATTTTTTTTCATGGCAAAGGCTTTGGTTTTGATGCAATGTAAATGTATATGTGTGTATGGTATGGTGGGTTTCATGTGTATGCTGATATGGTTTTTGGTCTGAATGTGTGTGATGTACAAGGCTGTTTTAGTGCAGTGATAATTAGGGGCTTGAACTTGATGCATTGCTTTTTGGTGGAAAGATTCGATTCAACAGGGTTGGCTTTCAGATTCGAATCGTGAACTGACTTGTCTTTTTTGTTTAATATCAGAATCTGTGGTTTATTTTTGGATTAGTTTATGCTGAAACTTGAAGTGTACTGCCATATGACTCCTGTTTGGGTTCTATGCAGGGCTGTTTGGATTGTTGATTGCTATGTGGTGAAGGCATGGGGTCTTAAAGGATAAGCAAAAGAATGGAGGCATTTGGTGAAGAAAAGGAACGTGGCTTAAGGATGTGGGTCTAGGAGATATTCACTGTTTTTTTTGTATTTTCTTTTATGTAATTGTTATGATGGCAATGTAATATGGGTTTAGATGTGAGATCTTGAAACATGGCTTGAAACATGTAATGAAATTTTGAATTTAATGATATGGAATTGAATGAGTGTATGGACATTTGAACTTTGTATTGACATTTGGATGGGAATAAATGGACAGTAAAAAGGGCACTGAATGATGTATGTGTTGAAAATGGTTGATGAATGTATTTGTTCTTTGAAATTTTGGTGGTCTTTGAATGAACTTTGAATAATGATGGGTGATGGATACCTTAAATTCCAAGTAACTTGCATTCCTTTTCTAGAAATCTACACGAATCCTTTTCCAAACTTAATAGGCATACATCTTTATCCCCTTGATTAATTTGAACACCGATTTGAATTCGTAACATTAGGTAGTCTCTTGAATGAATGCTTTTGATTACTGAGTTCAAATCAATCCTCTCTTTCAACTTCCATCTCAAGCCCGTTCTAACTTGTTTTGCAAGCAACAAGAAAACTGAAGGAATGACCATACCTTGAACAAAAGGAGACTTCTAATCATGCTCACACTTTTAGCCATTCAAACCATAAACCCTTGACTTAATTATCACAAAAGGAACGTCGTGAGGGGTCTTTTGGACGAAGATAAAACTTGACGTGTTGGATAACACTTTAGCATGAAATTCAGTGAACCTTAGTGGAATTAAAACCCAGACACCATGTAAAAGAAACCAAAGTCCTCTTGACCCTGACGAATCTTCATAGAGGAAAGCCTTGTAGTTTTAGGATAAAGAAGTCCACAATGAACGACCAAAAAACTAGCCTCCAAAATCCTTGATCCCATGTTCCAAATTGTTGATTAATGATGCATGATGAGTTAGATGACCTAATGGAAGGTATGTACATGAATGCAAAGCCTAAGCCAGTTAATATTGAAAGGGTAGGACAAATTTGGGGTATGACAGTGTGATAACATTTTTTTGTTATACTAAATTAAGACAACACTGAGTTGCTCTATGAGGAATTGCAAATATTTCAACATATAATGTTAAAAATATGATATTCAGCGTTAATATGAATTAATTTTGCACTACCGTCTAATGAAATTAAAGTAATTAATATGAATTGTAAAATGTTTGTTACAAAAATAAAAATAGTGTATTTAATCGTGATTTTAAAAGACAATTTTTAACAATATTAAAAATGTAATTTAATTAATGGATATTATATTGTGTTGAAAAAATCAAATCAAAGTAAAAATTGACTAAGAAAAATAAACAACAAAAAGTTGCACTAGCAGGTGTCACACTAGAGACTTTGAGATGATAAAGAAGTAAAAATGAAAAAGTTATGTTGAGATGATGAAGAAGTTAAAAATAAAAAGAAGTTAAAAATAAAAAGTTGTCATTAGGAAGTGTTTAACTCAAGACATTAAGAGGAGCAAACTCTTAAATCCAAAGCCTTCACCACAAGGACAACATCTTTGTGTGATATATTTTTTAATTATATTAAATTAAGACAATACTAGGTTGTGCTATGAGGAATTACAAATGTTTCATTCCATAATGTGAAAAATATGGTATTCATTGGTAATATGAATTAACTTTGCTCTACCATCTAATGGAATTAAAGTATTTAATATTAATTCTTAAATGTTTGTTACAAAAATAAAAATAGTGCATTTAATCGTGATTTTAAAATACATTTTCTAACAATATAAGAAAAGTAATTTGATAAGTGGATATTATATTGTGTTGAAAAAATCAAACCAAAGTAAACACTAATGAGCAAAAAAATAAACGACAAAAAGTTGACACTAGTAGGTGTCAAACTCTAAAAAAACAAAAAGTTGACACTAGCAAGTGTTAAACTCAGGACATTAAGAGGACCAAACTCTCAAGTCTCAGACCTTGACCACTAGACCGACATCTTTAACTCATAAATTAGATTTCGTTTGATTCAATTAAGATAACACTAAGTTGCGCTAAGAGGAATTGCAAATATTTGAATATATTATGTGAAATATATGATATTCATCTTTAATATGAATTAATTTTGTTGTACCTTCTAATGGAATTAAAGTACACACTCCATTCTCTTTTATAAGCAAATTTGACTTTTTACATTCATTCATTAAATAATGTATTTAGATTACATATAGACTAGATACATCATTTATTCAATGAATCTAAAAAGTTAAATTTTGCATATACTAAGAAATAGAGGGAGTATTTAATATAAATTCTTAGATGTCTATTACAAATATAAAAATAGTGCGAATAATTGGGACATTAAAAGACAGTTTTTAACAATATTAGAAAAGTAATTTGAAAAGTGGATATTATTTTGTGTTGAAAATATCAAACCAAATTAAAAATTAATTAAAAAAATAAATAACTAAAAGTTGACAGTAGCAGGTGTCAAACTTGAGACTTTGATTAGATAAAGAAGTAAAAAATAAAAAGTTGACATTAGCAAGTGTTGAACTTATGACATTAAGAGGAGCAAACTCTCAAGTCACAAGCCTTCACCACTAGGCCAACATCTTTGTGTGATAACATTTTTTTGTTATACTAAATTAAGACAACACTGAGTTGCTCTATGAGAAATTGCAAATATTTCAACATATAATGTTAAAAATATGATATTCAGCGTTAATATGAATTAATTTTGCACTACCATCTAATGAAATTAAAGTATTTAATATGAATTGTAAAATGTTTGTTCCAAAAATAAAAATAGTGTATTTAATCGTGATTTTAAAAGACAATTTCTAACAATATTAAAAATGTAATTTAATTAATGGATATTATATTGTGTTGAAAAAATCAAATCAAAGTAAAAATTGACTAAGAAAAATAAACAACAAAAAGTTGCACTAGCAGGTGTCACACTAGAGACTTTGAGGTGATAAAGAAGTAAAAATGAAAAAGTTATGTTGAGATGATGAAGAAGTTAAAAATAAAAAGTTATCATTAGGAAGTATTTAACTCAAGACATTAAGAGGAGCAAACTCTTAAATCCAAAGCTTTCACCACAAGGACAACATCTTTGTGTGATATATTTTTTAATTATATTAAATTAAGACAATACTAGGTTGTGCTATGAGGAATTACAAATGTTTCATTCCATAATGTGAAAAATATGGTATTCATTGGTAATATGAATTAACTTTGCTCTACCATCTAATGGAATTAAAGTATTTAATATTAATTCTTAAATGTTTGTTACAAAAATAAAAATAGTGTATTTAATCGTGATTTTAAAATACATTTTCTAACAATATAAGAAAAGTAATTTGATAAGTGGATATTATATTGTGTTGAAAAAATCAAACCAAAGTAAACACTAATGAGCAAAAAAATAAACGACAAAAAGTTGACACTAGTAGGTGTCAAACTCTAAAAAAACAAAAAGTTGACACTAGCAAGTGTTAAACTCAGGACATTAAGAGGACCAAACTCTCAAGTCTCAGACCTTGACCACTAGACCGACATCTTTAACTCATAAATTAGATTTCGTTTGATTCAATTAAGATAACACTAAGTTGCGCTAAGAGGAATTGCAAATATTTGAATATATTATGTGAAATATATGATATTCATCTTTAATATGAATTAATTTTGTTGTACCTTCTAATGGAATTAAAGTACACGCTCCATTCTCTTTTATAAGCAAATTTGACTTTTTACATTCATTCATTAAATAATGTATTTAGATTACATATAGACTAGATACATCATTTATTTAATGAATCTAAAAAGTTAAATTTTGCATATACTAAGAAATAGAGGGAGTATTTAATATAAATTCTTAGATGTCTATTACAAATATAAAAATAGTGTGAATAATTGGGACATTAAAAGACAGTTTTTAACAATATTAGAAAAGTAATTTGAAAGGTGGATATTATTTTGTGTTGAAAATATCAAACCAAATTAAAAATTAATTAAGAAAATAAACAACTAAAAGTTGACAGTAGCAGGTGTCAAACTTGAGACTTTGATTAGATAAAGAAGTAAAAATAAAAAAGTTGACACTAGCAAGTGTAGAACTTATGACATTAAGAGGAGCAAACTCTCAAGTCACAAACCTTCACCACTAGGCCAACATCTTTGTGTGATCACCTTTTTTTGTTATACTAAATTAAGACAACACTGAATTGCACTATGAGGAATTGCAAATATTTCAACATATAATGTTAAAAATATGATATTCCGAGTTAATATGAATTAATTTTGCACTACCATCTAATGAAATTCAAGTATTTAATATGAATTGTAAAATGCCTGTTACAAAAATAAAAATAGTGTATTTAATCGTGATTTTAAAAGTCAGTTTCTAACAATATTAAAAATGTAATTTAATTAGGGGATATTATATTGTGTTGAAAAAATCAAATCAAAGCAAAAATTTATTAAGAAAAATTAACAACAAAAAGTTGAAACTAGCCGGTGCCACACTAGAGACTTTGAGATTACAAAGAAGTAAAAATGAAAATGTTTTGTTGAGAAGATGAAGAAGTAAAAAACAAAAAGTTGTCACTAGGAAGTGTTGAACTCATTACATTAAGAGGAGCAAACTCTCAAGTCCAAAGCCTTCACCAATAGGAGAACATATTTGTGTAATATATTTTTAAATTATATTAAATTAAGAGAACACTAGGTTGCGCTATGAGGAAATGCAAATATTTCAATCCATAATGGGAAAAATATGATATTCATTGGTAATATGAATTAACTTTGCTCTACCATCTAATGGAATTAAAGTATTTAATATAAATTCTTAAATGTTTGTTACAAAAATAAAAATAGTGTATTTAATCGTGATTTTAAAAGACATTTTCTAACAATATTAGAAATGTAATTTGATAAGTGGATATTATATTGTGTTGAAAAAATCAAACCAAAGTAAAAATTAATTAAAAAAAACAAACGACAAAAAGTTGACACTAGTAGGTGTCAATCTGTAAAAAACAAAAAGTTGACACTAGCAAGTGGTAAACTCACGACATTAAGAGGAGCAAACTCTCAAGTCACAAACCTTGACCACTAGACCGACATCTTTGACTCATAAATTTGATTTTCATTGATTCAATTAAGATAACGCTATGTTGCGCTAAGAGGAATTGCAAATATTTGAATATATTATGTGAAATATATGATATTCATCTTTAATATGAATTAAGTTTGTTGTACGTTCTAATGAAATTAAAGTACACGCTCCATTCTCTTTTATAAGCAAATTTGACTTTTTACATTCATTCATTAAATAATTTATTTAGATTATATATAGACTAGATACATCATTTATTCGATTAATCTAAAAAGTTAAATTTTGCATATACTAAGAAATAGAGGGAGTATTTAATATAAATTCTTAGATGTTTATTACAAATATAAAAATAGTGTGAATAATTGTGACATTAAAAGACAGTTTTTAACAATATTAGAAAAGTAATTTGAAAAGTGGATATTATTTTGTGTTGAAAATATCAAACCAAATTAAAAATTAATTAAAAAAATAAACAACAAAAGTTGATAGTAGCAGTTTTAAAACTTTTTCTTTTAGCTTAGAGTTTTCTATTTCAAATCTCTTAGTTTCAGATGCAAAAATCTCTTTGAGCTTTTTGTATTTGAGACTAAGTTTACTCTTGACTTCCAGAAGTTCTTATAAGCTAGAAACTAAGTCTTTTCTATTGAGTTTAGAAAATACCTCTTTAGAGTCTGAATCAGTAGTAGATTCTTCTTCAGCATCAACTGTTGCCATGAGTGCTATGTTAGCTTGCTCATCTTTAGAGTCATCCCGTGTATCCATCATGACTTTCTTCTTTTCAAACTTCTTTCTGGGCTTTTCCCTCTGAAGATTAGGACATTCATTCTTGAAGTGTCCAGGCTTTTTGCATTCATAACACACTACCTTCTTGTTGTCAGATCTTTTGTGTTCAGAAGATTCTCCCTTTTCAGGTTTCTTGAAGTTCTTGAATCTTCTCTGCTTGCTCTTTCAGAGTTGATTCACCCTTTTGGATAAGAGAGACAATTCGTCTTCTTCTTCTGACTCATCAGATCCTTCTTTTTCTTCCTGAAAAGTGTTAGCACAATGTTTATTATTAGATTTTAAAGCAATAGACTTACCTTTCTTCCGAGGCTCATTTGCATCTAGCTCAATCTCATGACTCCTCAGAGCACTTATAAGCTCCTCAAGAGATACTTCATTCAAGTTCTTTGCAATCTTGAATGCTGTAACCATTGGTCCCCATCTTCTGGGTAGACTTTTGATTATCTTCTTAACGTGATAAGTGTAGATGTTGTTGATTGGCTGTAATTTTTGGTAAAACTAGTTGTGGTTCTATCTTGTCAAAACTGGTGTCATGACATGCATTCTGCTGTTGTGAAGTCTTTCCTTATGCAGGCCTTTACCTGATGTCAAGGCCGATGTCATGACATTCGCAGCTGTTCGTTCTTTTCTATTACTATTTATGGTTATGTGATCTGATAAGATCCTATGCGCTTTATTTGGTAATGATGGATTCCGATCTGTTTCAAGGACGTCTTGGATGATTATTATTATTAGTTCCTTGATTTATGGAGATTAGTTTTATTAGGGTTAAAACTATTTTGTGGATCCAAGGCCCAACTGCTGTATTGTATGAAGGCTATTTATTCCACGCAGGTGCTGTTGTTGACGTTAGGGTTTTTGTTTGAGAAACTTTTAGAGTTCTTTGTTTCTAAGTCTTTCGTTGTAGCTTTCTTGTAAGCCAAACAATCATCATGATGATTGTCTTGGTCTAGGCGTTTTGTTTTGAGTTGTAAGAAGTACTCAAAGCTTTTAAGCAAGAGTACTATTGTACTTGATCAAAGCTTTTAAGCAAGATCAAGTTGTGTCCTTGAAGAGTGTCTTCTTTTGTTATTCGTTGGTTAGTTTTCATCACTGTTGTGATTGAGGGGGAGTGAGTAGGATCTCTGGTCTAAGTTGTTTAGATTGAAGTTGCATTGGGTAGATATTAAGTGAAAGGCGTAATCTTGATTTGTATTACCTTTAATTGATATTACTTATAGTGGACTTCCTCCCTGGCTTGGTAGCCCCCAGATGTAGGTGTGTTTGCACCGAACTGGGTTAACAACTTTCCTGTGTTGTTTTTCTGTTTACTCTTTGTTCTTTTGTTTAAAAATGTTCAGATAGTAATGCCGTGACATCCTGTTAGACATCACGTGTCTGAGTCCAGAATTTCAATTGGCATCAGAGCAGGCACCCTGCCTGTTTTTACTGGGTGAGATCTAGGGACAGTATTTTCTGGTACTATGGACAAAGAAGGTGGTGGATTTGTGATTAGACCACCCATTCTGGATGGTTCTAATTATGATTATTGGAAACCTCGCATGGTGGCTTTTCTGAAATCCGTGGATAGTAAAGCATGGAGAGCTGTGAACAAAGGATGGGAACATCCTGTTATTACTGATAAAGATGGCAAGAAAACTCTTAAACCAGAGGAAGAATGGGACAAAGATGAAGAGGCATTGGCGCTTGGCAACTCTAAAGCCTTAAATGCTTTATTCAATGGAATTGACAGGAATATTTTCAGACTGGTGCACCAGTGTGAACTAGCCAAAGATGTTTGGGATACCCTCAAGACTACTCATGAGGGCACCTCCAAAGTGAAGATGTCAAGACTTCAACTGCTAACTACAAAGTTTGAAAATCTAAGGATGAGGGATGATGAAAGTATTAAGGATTTTCATATGAATATACTGGATATTGCTAATACCTCAGGAGCTTTGGGAGAGAAAATGTCTGATGAAAAGCTGGTGAGAAAAATTCTTAGATCCCTACCTAAGAGATTTGATATGAAAGTTACAACTATAGAAGAGGCACAGGACATCAGCAAAATGAAGGTAGAAGAGTTAATTGGATCTCTTCAAACCTTTGAGATGAGAATCAGTGAAAATTCTGAAAAGAAGAACAAAAGCATAGCTTTTGTGTCCAACTCTCAAGAAGAAGTAGAGGAAAGTAGGGAAGAGAATCTATCTGAATCTATAGCTATGCTTGGCAAACAATTCAACAAAATTATGAGAAGAATGGATCAGAAGCCAAGACCTAATGCCAAGAACATCTCATCTGACATCAATAGATCTTATGACTCTGGCAGAAGAGCTAAACCAGAACAAAAGTACAATCAGAGCAAAGGGATTCAATGTCATGGATGTGAAGGGTATGGACATATTAGAGCTGAATGCCCTACTTATCTCAAGAAACAAAAGAAAGGATTGTCAGTCTCCTGGTCTGATGAAGATTCTGAGAGTGATTTTGAAGAAGAATCAGCCAAACATGTCACAGCCCTTACTGGAGTTTGCAATTCTGATGAAGATTCTAGTGAAGATGAGCTATCCTTTGAAGAGCTGGCAACCTCCTACAGAAAGCTGTGTATCAGAAGTGCTGAAGTGTGTCAACAAGGTGAAAAGCAGAAGAAATACATAGCTCAGTTGGAGGCTGATAACAAAGGGCTTAGTGAAACTATATCTGAACTGAATAGTGAAATTATCATGTTACAATCCAAACTTGATCAGATGTCAAAATCTGTAAAAATGTTGAACAGTGGCACGGATATGTTGGAGGAGATTTTGCAGGTTGGAAAAAGTTCAGGAGATATGTCTGGTATAGGATTTGTTGGTGCAAAGAAACATTCCCAAGATAGTAGCAGAACTAAACCTGAAGCTGAGATGTTGAAACCGATGTCAAAACATGTGACTCAACATCACGAGAAAAGTGAAATGAAGAGAAAGTTTCAAAAATGGAGATGTCATTACTGTGGGAGATTTGGACACATTAAGCCTTTTTGCTTCAGATTATATGGATACCCAGATCAAGCTCCTTACTACAAACCTAAGCAGATCATGCCCATCCAGAAGCAACAATGGAAACCTAAAAATATGGCTTTAATAGCCCATACATCTCTTAGAGTTTCAGCCAAAGAAGACTGGTATTTTGACAGTGAATGTTCCAGACACATGACTGGACTCAAGAATCTGCTTGTTGATATCAAGAGTCATTCTACTAGTTATGTAACCTTTGGTGATGGAGCTAAAGGAGAAATCAAAGGAGTTGGAAAATTAGACTGTTCAGGAGTGCCAAATTTAGAAGGTGTTTTGTTGGTCAAAGGCCTGACTGCTAATCTTATAAGCATCAGTCAACTCTGTGACCAAGGATACCAAGTCAACTTCACTAAAGCTGAGTGTGTGGTTACTAATGAAGAAAAGGAAGTAGTAATGAGGGGTGTCAGATCCAAAGATAACTGCTACTTGTGGGTGTCTCATGAATCCATCTATTCTACTGTATGCTCTAAGGAAGAAGAAGCAAAGCTGTGGCACCAAAAACTTGGTCACCTTCATCTAAGAGGTATGAAAAGGATTATTTCTCTGGAAGCTGTGAGAGGAATTCCTAAGCTACAAATTGATGAAGGAAGAATATGTGGTGAATGTTAGGTAGGAAAACAAACCAGGATGTCACATCCAAAGGTTACACATCTGACTACTTCCAGAGTTCTTGAACTGCTACATATGGACTTGATGGGACCAATGCAAATAGAAAGTCTTGGAGGAAAGAAATATGCTTATGTGGTGGTAGATGACTACTCCAGATACACTTGGGTAAATTTCATCAGAGAAAAATCAGATGTGTTTGATGTTTTCAAGGACCTGTGTCAAAGAGTTCAAAGAGAAAAAGAAAATGGTGTTGTGAGAATTAGGAGTGATCATGGAAAGGAATTTGAGAATCAAAAGTTTGCTGATTTCTGCTCCTCTGAAGGAATACATCATGAATTTTCTTCCCCTATTACTCCACAGCAAAATGGGGTTGTTGAAAGAAAAAATAGAACTATTCAAGAATCAGCCAGAGCCATGATCCATGCTAAGAATCTTCCTATCTACTTCTGGGCTGAAGCCATGAATACTGCTTGTTATGTCCATAATAGAGTTACCTTAAGAAAAGGAACCTCTACCACCCTATATGAGATCTGGAAGGGAAGAAAACCCACTGTCAAATACTTCCATGTGTTTGGTAGTAAGTGTTACATTCTTGCTGATAGAGATCACAGAAGGAAGATGGATCCCAAGAGTGATGAAGGAATCTTTCTGGGCTACTCTACGAACAGTAGAGCCTATCGAGTGTTCAACTCAAGAACCATAATAATAATGGAGTCCATAAATGTTGTGGTTGATGATGACCACAATCAAGCAGATGTCACAGAAGATGTCGGAACATTCTGGGATATTACAGCTGAAGGATCTACCAGAGAAGATGATTGCAGTCCTACTATCACAGAATCTGAGACTGAACTTCCTAACAAGAGTCCATCAATAAGAGTTCAAAAAAATCATCCTAGTGAACTTATTATAGGTGATCTCAACAGTGGAATTACTACAAGGTCAAGGGAAGTAGTTTCAAACTCTTGTTTTGTGTCAAAAATTGAACCTAAAAATGTCAAGGAAGCCTTAACAGATGAGTTCTGGATTAATGCCATGCAGGAAGAACTAGGCCAGTTTGAAAGGAATGAAGTATGGGAGCTGGTACCAAGACCTAAAGGTACTAATGTCATTGGAACAAAATGGGTTTACAAGAACAAGTCAGATGAACTGGGAACTGTTGTCAGAAACAAAGCAAGGCTAGTTGCTCAAGGATACACTCAAGTTGAAGGAATTGACTTTGATGAAACCTTTGCTCCAGTTGCTAGACTTGAGTCAATTAGATTACTGCTAGGAGTTGCTTGTATTCTAAAATTCAAACTATATCAGATGGATGTGAAGAGTGCTTTCTTGAATGGATACCTGAGTGAGGAAGTTTATATGGAGCAACCTAAAGGTTTTGCTGATCCAAATCATCCTGACTATGTGTACAAACTAAGAAAAGCTCTTTATGGCCTAAAACAAGCCCCTAGAGCTTGGTATGAGAGACTAACTGAGTTTCTTACTGGTAATGGGTACAGGAAAGGAGGAATAGATAAAATTCTCTTTGTTAAAGATGAAGGAGGAAAGATCCTGATTGCTCAAATCTATGTGGATGATATTGTGTTTGGGGGGATGTCAGACAAGATGACTAGACATTTTGTTGATCAGATGCAATCAGAATTTGAAATGAGTCTAGTTGGAGAATTAACTTATTTTCTTGGGCTGCAAGTTAAACAGATGGAAGACTCAATCTTTCTCTCTCAGAGTAAGTATGCTAAAAACATTGTTAAAAAGTTTGGAATGGAAAATGCTTCTCACAAAAGAACACCAGCTCCTACTCACTTAAAGTTGTCCAAAGATGAAAAGGGAACCAGTGTTGATCAAAGTTTATATAGAAGCATGATAGGAAGTCTGCTGTATCTCACAGCCAGTAGACCTGATATTGCTTTTGCTGTTGGGGTGTGTGCTAGGTATCAAGTAGATCCTAAGATCAGCCATATCAACCAAGTCAAGAGGATCCTGAAATATGTGAATGGTACTTGTGAATATGGAATGCTCTACTCTCATGGGTGTGAACCTATTCTCACTGGATATTGTGATGCAGATTGGGATGGAAGTGCTGATGACAGAAAAAGTACTTCAGGAGGATGTTTCTTCTTGGGTAATAATCTTATTTCATGGTTCAGCAAGAAACAAAAGTGTGTGTCCTTGTCCACTGCAGAGGCAGAATACATTGCAGCAGGAAGTAGTTGCTCTCAGCTTGTTTGGATGAAACAAATGTTAACAGAATACAATGTCACACAAGATGTCATGACATTATATTGTGACAACTTAAGTGCCATTAACATTTCAAAGAATCCCATTCAGTATAGCAGGACCAAGCACATTGATATTAGACATCATTACATTAGAGATCTTGTTGAAGATAAAATAATTGCCTTGGAACATGTTGCTACAAACCTTCAATTGGCTGACATTTTCACAAAAGCCTTGGATGCAAATCAATTTGAAAATCTAAGAAGCAAACTAGGCATTTGTCTTTGTGAAGGATTATAGCAATTAATTGGGTGTGGGGCCAGCAATATTTCTCTCTCCAAATCTTTGATATCATTACACATTAAAGTGTATTTTCCCCCCCTTTTACAAGTTACCCAAACGGTTTCCATTCCTCCAAAACCTCTCCTCCACACTCTCGCTATCTCTCTGTGTTGCTGCATTCACAATCCCTTACCCAGCTTTCCACTTTCTCTCACCATGTCTCAGAGTTCTCCCTCAAAGAAATCTTCTCCTACCTCTGAAACAGCATCAGGTTCTAGGGCACCAAATGTTGTGAGTGATCAAGATGTTGTGCTGGATGTTGTGCCATTGAACTCTGTTCCTGCTACCGATACTATTCGTAATCCACCAAGAAAGATGCATGCAAGAAAATCAACTGGGGGATCTGTTCCTGAAACCTTTTCTGCTCAAGGTAGAGAGGGTTCTGCTTATGTTCACAATGCGATCGCAGGTATTGTCACAAGAATCTTGAATGAAGGGCACAAGGTTGATGGGATATCTGTTCCTCTAGCCCAGATGTCTGCCTCTGAGAACAGCAAAGATGATCAAGATGGTCAAGATGATGCTAGCAAAGATCAGGGTGATGTTGAGACATCGGTTGATAACACTGATGAGAAGAACCCAGGTGCCAAAGAAGTTGAGACATCTGAAGCTATTAATGTTGAAACATCTGGTACTAAAGATGCTGAAGTTCTTGAGCCTGAGAAAGCTGAAGAGGTTCATGTTGCTGCTTCTAAAGAAACCCCTAATGAAGGTCCTACTGTGCATGATGTTGTGAATCTGGATGATCTGGATGATTCTATTGACATTGCTGATGATGAACTCATCTCTAGCATCTCTCATAGAGTCAAGACTCGTAAGGGCAAACAGGCTTGTGATCAAGATTTCTTCAAACCTCAGGTTACTCCTCAAAAGAAGGTCACTATAAAGAAGGTCAAGAAGGTCCTTGCTGAACCTTCAACCACAGGGAGCAAGGCTACTGTGAAGAAGAGGAAGGAAAGAAGTGTTTCTGTCCCAGAAGATGATGTCTTAAGTGATGTCCCTGACATCCCATCCAAGAAGAAGATTGCTGTCACAAAGTCCTCCACAAAGGTTCGTGATGTTCCTTTGGATAACATTTACTTGCACTATGCTTCAAATGCTATCCAGTGGAAGTTTGTCTATCAAAGAAGGCTGGCTCTGGAAAGAGAATTAGCAAATGATGCTCTGGAATGTCAAGAGGTCATGAAGCTCATCAAGGCTGCAGGTTTGATTAAAACTGTTACTCATTTTTCAAAGTGTTATGAAATGCTGGTGAAGGAATTTATTGTGAATTTGTCTCAAGATTGTGGTGACAGAACAACTGATGATTTTCATAAGGTGTATGTTAGAAGAAAGTGTATAGATTTTTCCCCTGCTGTTATCAACCTATATCTAGGTAGAGATGCTGAGGCTCAACCTGAGCTTGAAGTGACTGATAATGAGGTTTGCAAGGTAATCACTGGTGGTAAGGTTAAGAAGTGGCCCATAAAGAGCAAACTGTCTGCTAGTTCTCTTAATGTCAGGTATGCATTGCTGCACAAAATTGGTGCTGCTAACTGGGTGCCTACCAATCACACTTCCACCATTGCTGTTGGCCTAGGAAGATTCATATATGCTGTGGGAACCAAGACAAAATTTGACTATGGGACCTACATATTTGATCAAACTATGAGGCATGTTGGTACCTCTGCTACCAAGCTTCCCATTGCTTTCCCATCTCTGATATGTGGAATAATCCTCAAGCAACACCCTGGAATTCTGAAAAGTAAAGATTCTGTATGTAAGAGGGAGAGTGCTTTGTCTTTTCACTACAAGCTGCTGCAGAGGTCTGATGACAAGACATCTGCTGGGACATCACAACCCAGCAAATCTGTGAACAAAGCTCTTCTTATTGCTGAGCTAAAAGAGACTTGTCAAGAGTTGGACAACAGGAAGCTGAAACTTGAAAATCTCATCCACAGTCTTGAGCAGTCTACAGATGATGATCTTGCTGGTGAAAAGGGTGGTGACAATATGGATGAAGACAAAGAGGCTGAGGAAGAAGCTGAGGAAGAGGCTGAGGGTGCTGAGAGTGGGAGTAGTGATGCTGCTGAATGGACTAGTAGCTCAAGTGATGACAATCCTGGTGGCTCTAGTGATGAAGACAGTGATGGGTCTGATGATTAGCTCTGCTGAGCTGAATATGTTTTGGCTCCTTTTGTGGCTAAAAAGGGGGAGTAATTGGTAGTGGTAATGTAGTGGTAGTGGTTGTTTTGTTGTAATGGTTGTTCTGTTATTTTGGTGATCTTTTGGTTTTTTTTTGGACATGGTTGTTTTGTGGTTTTCTTTATTTTGGGTTTTCTCTGGTTCTCCCTGACAATGACAAGTGGTTTCTATAACAGTTGATTAAGTAGATGTTTTCTGGTTTTCTGGTGATTAATCAAGTTGCTGTCAGAATTTATTTTTCTGTTACAGAATTTATTTTTCTGTTGTTGGCTGCTGTGTATGCTCTGATATCTGTTTACATCTATTAGTGTTTTAGCCAAAAATTTGCCAAAGGGGGGGTTTGTAGATGTTGTTGATTGGCTGTAATTTTTGGTAAAACTAGTTGTGGTTCTATCTTGTCAAAACTGGTGTCATGACATGCATTCTGCTGTTGTGAAGTCTTTCCTTATGCAAGCCTTTACCTGATGTCAAGGCCGATGTCATGACATTCGCAGCTGTTCGTTCTTTTCTATTACTATTTATGGTTATGTGATCTGATAAGATCCTATGCGCTTTATTTGGTAATGATGGATTCCGATCTGTTTCAAGGACGTCTTGGATGATTATTATTATTAGTTCCTTGATTTATGGAGATTAGTTTTATTAGGGTTAAAACTATTTTGTGGATCCAAGGCTCAGCTGCTGTATTGTATGAAGGCTATTTATTCCACGCAGGTGTTGCTGTTGATGTTAGGGTTTTTGTTTGAGAAACTTTTAGAGTTCTTTGTTTCTAAGTCTTTCGTTGTAGCTTTCTTGTAAGCCAAACAATCATCATGATGATTGTCTTGGTCTAGGCGTTTTGTTTTGAGTTGTAAGAAGTACTCAAAGCTTTTAAGCAAGAGTACTATTGTACTTGATCAAAGCTTTTAAGCAAAATCAAGTTGTGTCCTTGAAGAGTGTCTTCTTTTGTTATTCGTTGGTTAGTTTTCATCACTGCTGTGATTGAGGGGGAGTGAGTAGGATCTCTGGTCTAAGTTGTTTAGATTGAAATTGCATTGGGTAGATATTAAGTGAAAGGCGTAATCTTGATTTGTATTACCTTTAATTGATATTACTTATAGTGGACTTCCTCCCTGGCTTGGTAGCCCCCAGATGTAGGTGTGTTTGCACCGAACTGGGTTAACAACTTTCATGTGTTGTTTTTCTGTTTACTCTTTGTTCTTTTGTTTAAAAACGTTCAGATAGTAATGTCGTGACATCCTGTTAGACATCACGTGTCCGAGTCCAGAATTTCAATAAGCTTTTGTGTATCCCTTGTCAAGAACTCTCAATCCAGCAGTTAGAGTCTAGAATCTGGAGAACATTGCTTCAATGTTTTCTTCATCTTCCATCTTGAAGGCTTCATACTTCTGGATGAGAGCCAGAGCTTTTGTCTCCTTGACTTGTGCATTTCCTTCATGAGTCATCTTCAGAGATTCAAAAATGTCATGAGCAGTTTCTCTGTTTGTGATCTTCTCATACTCAGCATGTGAAATGACATTTAACGATATAGTCCTTTCTTCGTGGTGATTATTGAACTCTTTCTTTTGATCATCACTCATAGCCTGTCTAGTGAGCTTGTCTCCACGAGTAGATACTGGATGTATGTAACCATCCAACATTAGATCCCATAAATCACCATCTTGGCATAGAAAATAACTTTCAAGTCTATCTTTCCAATATTCAAAGTTCTCACCATCAAAGACTCGTTGTCTATTGAATCCATTTAAGCTAGAGTTACCATTGTTGTTTTGTTCAGTAACAGTTGGTGTTGGAGTAGGATTTGCCATAGCGTGTTTTTCTTCCTGAATCTTTTCTCTAACACGATTAAGTGTTTGCACCTAGAACCGGCGCTCTGATGTCAATTGAAGGAGTGAAAAACACTTAGAAAGGGGGGATTGAATAAGGGTTGTTTCTAAAAATGGCAGATAAAAAATAACCACACAGATATTTTTATCCTGGTTCATTGTTAACCAAACTACTCCAGTCCACCCCTTACAGAGTGATTTACCTCAACTGAGGATTTAATCCACCAATCAACCTTGATTACAATGATTATCCACTTAGACAACTTCTAAGTCTTCTAGAGTACTCCCTCTGTCCCAAATTATAAGAGAAATTCACTTTTTTGATTCATTGAATAATTAATGTATTTGGTCTATATATAGACCAGATACATTAATTATTCAATGAATCAAAAAAGTGAATTTCTCTTATAATTTAGGAAGGAGGGAGTATACAGATCACAACTTGATCACTCTAGGAAATTCCTTTTGCAAAAGTAAACAATATTACAAGAGATTAAAGTGCTTCTTATTAAGCTATAATCACCAAGTGATTTTTCTCTCAAGATTAAGTTCTAACACTCACTAAGATATTACAAGTTGTGAGGTTAAAGAAGAAGTTTCTTTGTTGTTTTTGTGTGATAACGTTAAGAGTCAATTTGGCAGTGTAAGGTTACTTAGAGTGTGTGTTGTTTTTGCTTCAGCAATCATAACTTCTCTTATATAGGCAGTGAGAAATGTGACCGTTGAGTAGAATTTAATGCTTTGTGTGAATAGTACACTGCTGCATTTAATGTTTCACTCTTTTGTCAACTACCTCGAGTCATGCTTCAACTGCTCTTGCTGACTTTGCCTTTTGTAGCTTCTAATGTTCCTTTTGTCAGTCAGACGAATTTGACGTTTTGTAGCCTTTTTCATCTTGTACTTGCTTCTGAACTCAGACTATTAGAATGGCGTTTGGTTATCAGAGTCTTCAACGTTGGTGCAGATGCAACTTCAGTCATTAGACTTTGGAAGTTCTTTGTAGCGTGATACCATCTGATCTTCTGAGCCTTGCTTCTGATTTGCCATCTTCTGATGCCTTCCAGATCATGTTCTGATTTTCTCAAGACCATCTTCTGATGTCTTTTAGACCATGTTGTGATGAAGCCATCCATATGTTCTGGGTCAGAGCTTCTGAATGATGATTTAGTGCATACTCTTTTAGACTTTTCCTAAAATAGAAAACGTGAATAATTAGGGTACCACATTGTCTTATACAAAATTCATATATAATATTATCATTAAAACTAAAAATATTAATCAGAACATTTCATGTTCTAACAACCCTTAATGTTTATGCATTGTTCACATATACTTTTCATGAACATGTCAATGTTTATATTACTATTCAAGTCATTGTTCATGTCATTTGTGAATAGTAAATACGGTATAGGTATAATGAACGATGTAAGAATGAAATACATTGATTAATGATTTGTAGTATATTTATTTTTAAAAGAAAAAACACCGGGGTAAATAAATGGAGAACTCAGGGGCATTTTAGCCACAAAAAATATGTTCTAT